>NC_064811.1:78475583-78563974 GCF_023721935.1 Panthera uncia
TATGCAGTGCTTTTTTTTAAAGCAGGATATAATACAGGCAGCTTTGCATTCTTCTTCCCTGTGGACCTGTCTCCTGAATATATTTGGGAACAGGCTTCTCACCAGTGTCTGTGGGAACTGAGTACCGTCTGCTGAGGTTGTTGAGAGGATTCAGACATGAAATGGAAGGCTAGGCTTAGTATCACTGGGGCTCTTTAATTTTAATATTGAATAATTGACCAATACTTCCGTAAGTATGAGGCAGCATTTTAGAATTTTTCCTTTGACCTGTCCTTATGAAGTAGATGCATAACTCACAGAATGAATGTAAATTAAGGAGCTCCTAAAATATTCTGCCTTTCCAACCACCAGTGAAATAATATTTTTCACCTGGATGTTAGGAGAGGCATTGTTGAGGCCATGAGCCTCCAGCATTGGGGCCAACAGCCAAATAGTGACCGTTCACAGGACTCTTACTATGTGCCCAACATAGCATTTAGTGTTTTACTTGCATTATCTAACTTAAATCTCAAAATAACCCTATGATTTGAATACTATTCACATCCTTCTTGACAAAAGCAAAAGCCCTACTTACCCCATTTCTTGCTAACGTTGGGGGACAGTGTGGACATAATCAGGGTTGGAGGGGGTTGCATAGTGCAAGCCACCGGACTGACTGTTCCCTATGGCATCAGTGTGGAGAAGCAGGATATACCTTTTGATCTTGTGGGTAAGTGCATGGGGTGGGCAGTCTGTGTTAAGCTGGTAAGTTGTTCAACCATTTGCACTTTTATTCTTTCACATATTCGTTCATTCACCAATATTATCCAGTTTCTTCCACATGCCAGACATTGTGCTAATTGATAGAGAGAACAAGGAATAAGACAGACATAGACTGCGCCAGGTGAAGTGTAAAAAGTAAATGAGAGACTGATATCTCTTCTAAATTAATGGTGGGGAGTTGGGGCATGAGCAGGGAGTAGTTTGAATAGCCTAGTCAGAGGCTGTATCATAACAATTATTATTACATTTACTTGTTAGGAACTTCTCAGGGTTATTTAGCAAACAATTGATGTCAGAAACACAGTCCTGGATATTGTGGGGAAAATCTAATCTTCCTATGATGGGACTCCTGGGCCTTGCCCAAATCATCTGGCAGAGACACTTCCCTTCCCAGGCATCGTGGTTGCTTAGGGAGTGGCTGAGAGGATACCTTTAGCCCAGTGGGCTACATCTCTTCTCCATATGTCAGATTTGTAATGAAGCTGTCAGCCAGGGTGATTTATCTTTGTATCATATGGTCCTTTAAGAATTTCTTTCTTGGATAATTGAATGTCACTCATCCAGGGAAGCTCCTACTTCCTGCATTAGGATGTCAGGGGATGCATGGCAATCAAGAGCTGGACGGCCACATATGGCATTGCACTATACATTATAGGAGTGGCTCTGCATGGCTGATTCTCTCTCGTAGGGAGGAGCTGAGCAGCCTACCAGCGGGAGACCCAGAGGACTACAGAACAGGCTGAAAACTTCTGATGCTGAAAACTTCTGATACTTCATCTCGCTAACTGCAAATGCAGAATTATAAAGGTAGATGTTGAGACACGGCAGAAGAGGTCCTTTTACAGTATCCTCACTGCTTTGGCCTGCCTTAGCCTCAGTGGACTGCAAAAAAATAAGACTTTGAAAGGAGAAAAAGGCCCTGCGTTTGTGGCACTGCCCTAATTGTTAATCCTGTTTTGTTTGGCATACCTCGGTGTCTCCTGTTAGTTGAAGTACTCTTCTGAAATTGAGTTTAGGCGATGCACGTAAATCAGTATTTTATCCAAAAGAAAGTTTCTGGGAGAAGAGTGAGTGAACGGTGATAATGGTGGGGTTATGGTAGTGTTTTGTGTTCTTCTTTGCTTCATCTATAGTTTTAACTTTTTAAAAATACGTATGGGTGACTTTTGTAACATAAGCATAATCAGTAAAAATTTTTAAAGATTTACTCTTTGTCATCCAATGAATTGAAAAGAAAGCATGTTATCTAAATGAAATAACTCAGTTAATTCCGTAATGGATGAATGTAACCAGTTACATTTTTCATTTATCTTTAGACCACAAGTTGGGAAAAAAATGCAATGCTATATTGAACGTATCATAAACTGATTTTTTAAAAACCATACAGTTCTAAGTAATGAATTTGTTCCCTGTTTTGGCATTTCCTCTTATAAAATACCTCTGCTTGTTAACATATTCAAGTTCTTTTTTATGGAATAAATTTGGTATGCGAGTTCTGGGGTGTCTATTCATTAACATCCTCCTGCTGTTCACATTTTATTAATGAAACAACCCATCACCCCCCTACCAGCAGACACTTAATTCTTTCCCAGAATCCATCTGCCTTTCATGGGCTTCAGAATCCAAATTTCTTTGCAAAATCAACTCTAACAACGCTTTAATTCCATGGGTCAATTAAATACCAGAGATTGTTAGCTATTTCTCAGTTTCAGAGGCTCTGAAAGTATGTTTTTGCTGCGATTATTACTCAGATGCTTGGGGGATGGGTGATTAGGGACTTCAGGTGCTCCTTGTAAATGTGGTCATTCAGGGTCTGAATCCATACTGGGCAACTGTGGCTGCTGTCATCTATCCATTTTGCTGTCCTTTCTTTTCCTGAATTGTTTCCTTCTTTCCTCTTAATGGCAATACAAGCATCTTTATTAGCTCATTTATAAGTTACTAGCATCCATATCAGGCAGCTTTTGTCAATCAAACATACCTCAAGGAGGTTTCAAATAGGACAATTTATAGATGTTACATGGAAAGGATTTCAATATTATTACTTTTTTTAATGTTTATTTTTGACAGAGAGAGACACAGTGTGTGAGTAAGGAAGGGGCAGAGACAGAGACAGAATCTGAAGCAGGCTCTAGGCTCTGAGCTGACACACAGAGCCCGTCACTGGGCTCAAACACACGAACCATGAGATCATGACCTAAGCCGAATTTAATGCTCAACTGACTGAGCCACCCAGGTAACCCTCAATGTTATTAATTTGAGAATCTGGAATTCTGATAAAATATAAACCTGCACCCAGATGAAGTTCTTTTTAAACTTGTGTGGTCTTCTGTGTTCTGTAAGATATATATATATACACATATATATTATATATATGTCATATATATAATATAACAAATATAAAATATAACATAACACATATATATTGTATGTGTATATATATGTATACATATATATGTGTGCATGTATACACACATATATGCATATACATATGTATATTTACACATACAAGTATATGCATATGTATCTGTATGTACATGTATGTATATAAATGCATATATACATAACATATATATACATATGTTATATATGTATATATATGTACCAGCATTTTCTTTTTCTTATTACAAAGTTGCTTATTTTATTTTTTATTGTTTTTTAAATTTATTTTTTATTTTTTTACATTTACATCCAATTTAGTTAGCATATAGTGCAACAATGATTTCAGGAGTAGATTCCTTAGTGCCCCTTACCCATTTAGCCCATTCCCTCTCCCACAACCCCTCCAGTAACCCTCAGTTTGTTCTTCATATTTATGAACTCTTATGTTTTGTCCCCCTCCCTGTTTTTATATTATTTTTGTTTCCCTTCCCTATGTTCATCCGTTTTGTCTCTTAAAGTCCTCATATGAGTGAAGTCATATGATTTTTGTCTTTCTCTGAATGACTAATTTCACTTAGCATAATACCCTCCAGTTCCATCCATGTAGTTGCAAATGGCAAGATTTCATTCTTTTTGATTGCCGAGTAATTCTCCGTTGTATATATGTACCACTTCTTCTTTATCCATTCATCCATTGATGGACATTTGGGCTCTTTCCATACTTTGGCTATTGTTGATAGTGCTGCTATAAACATGGGGGTGCATGTGTCCCTTCAAAACAGCACACCTGCATCCTGTGGATAAATGCCTAGTAGTGCAATTGCTGGGTCGCAGGGTAGTTCTATTTTTAGTTTTTTGAGGAACCTCCATACTATTTTCCAGAGTGGCTGCACCAGCTTGCATTCCCACTAACAGTGCAAAAGGGATCCTTTTTCTCCGCGTCCTCGCCAACATCTGTTGTTGCCTGAGTTGTTAATGTTAGCCATTCTGACACGTGTAAGGTGATATCTCATTGTGGTTTTGATTTGTATTTCCCTGATGATGAGTGATGTGGAGCATTTTTTTCATGTGTCGGTTGGCCATCTGGATGTCTGCTTTGGAGAAGTGTTTATTCATGTTTTTTGCTCATTTCTTCACCGGATTATTTGTTTTTTGGGTGTTGAGTTTGATAAGTTCTTTGTAGATTTTGGATACTAACCCTTTATCTGATATGTCATTTGCGAATATATTTTCCCATCCTGTTGGTTGCCTTTTAGTTTTGCTGATTGTTTCCTTCTCTGTGCAGAAGTTTTATTTTGTTGAGGTCCCAGTAGTTCATTTTTGCTTTTGTTTCCCTTGCCTCCGGAGATGTGTTGAGTAAGAAGTTGCTGCAGCCAAGATCAAAGAGATTTTTGTCTTCTTTCTCCTCAAGGATTTTGATGGCTTCCTGTCTTACATTGAGGTCTTTCATCCATTTTGAGTTTATTTTTGTGTATGGTATAAGAAAGTGGTCCAGGTGCATTCTTCTGCATGTCACTGTCCAGATTTCCCAGCACCACTTGCTGAAAAGACTGTCTTTGTTCCATTGGATATTCTTTCCTGCTTTGTCAAAGATTAGTTGGCCATATGTTTGTGGGTCCATTTCTGGGTTCTCTATTCTGTTCCGCTGATCTGAATATCTGTTCTTGTGCTAGTACCATACTGTCTTGATGATTACAGCTTTGTAGTATAGCTTTAACTCTGGGATTGCAATGCCTCCTGCTTTGGTTTTCTTTTTCAAGTTTGCTTTGGCTATTTGGGGTCTTTTCTTGTTCCATACAAATTTTAGGATTATTTGTTCTAGCTCTGTGAAGAATGCTGGTGTTATTTTGATAGGGATTGCACTGAATATGTAGATTGCTTTGGGTAGTATCGACATTTTAACAATATTTGTTCTTCCTATCCAGGAGCATGGATACTTTTTCCATTTTTTTGTGCCTTCTTCAATTTCTTTCATAAGCTTTCTATAGTTTTCGGCATATAGATTTTTCACCTCTTTGATTATATTTATTCCTAGGTATTTTATGGGGTTTTTTTTTGTGCAACTGTAATTGGGGTCGATTCCTTGATTTCTCTTTCTGTTGCTTCATTGCTGGTGTATAGAAATGCAACCGATTTCTGTGCATTGATTTTTTATATCCTGCACCTTTGCTGAATTCATGAATCAATTCTAGCAGTTTTTTGGTGGATTCTTTTGGGTTTTCCATACAGAGTATCATGCCATCTGCAAAGAGTGAAACTTTGACCTCCTCCTCGCCGATTTGGATGCCTACTGTTTCTTTGTGTTGTCTGATTGCAGAGGCTAAGACTTTGAATACTATGTTGAATAACAGTGGCGAGAGTGGACATCCCTGTCTTGTTCCTGACCTTAGGGGGAAAGCTCTCAGTTTTTCTCCATTGAGGATGATATTAGCGTGGGGTCATTCATATATAGCCTTTATGATCTCAAGGTATCCTCCTTCTATCCCTACTTTCTTGAGGGTTTTTATCAAGACTGTATTTTGTCAAATGCTTTCTCTGCATCTATTGAGAGGATCATATGGTTCTTGTCCTTTCTTTTATTGATGTGATTAATCACATTAATTGTTTTGCGGATATTGAACCAGCCCTGCAACCCAGGTGTAAATCCCACTTGGTCCTGGTGAATGAATTTTTTAATGTATTGTTATAGCCGGTTGGCTAATATCTTTTTGAGGATTTTTGCATCCATGTTCATCAGGGAAATTGGTCTATGGTTCTCATTTTTAGTGGGGTCTCTGTCTGGTTTTAGAATCAAGGTAATGCTGGCTTCATAGAAAGAGTTTGGAAGTTTTCCTTCCATTTCTATTTTTTGGAACAGTTTCAAGAGAATAGTTGTTAACTCTTCTTTAAATGTTTGGTAGAATTCCCCTAGAAAGCCATCTGGCCCTGGACTCTTGTTTTTTTGGCAGATTTTTGACTACTAATTTGATTTCCTTACTGGTTATGGGCCTGTTCAAATTTTCTATTTCTTCCTGTTTCAGTTTTGGTAGTGTATATGTTTCTAGGAATTTGTCCATTTCTTCCAGATTGCCCATTTTATTGGCATATAATTGCTCATAATATTCTCTTATTATTGTTTTTATTTCTGCTGTGTTGGTTGTGACCTCTCCTCTCTCATTCTTGACTTTATTTATTTGGGTCCTTTCCTTTTTCTTCTTGATCAAACTGGCTAGTGGTTTATCAATTTTGTTAGTTCTTTCAAAGAACCAGCTTTTGGTTTCATTGATCTGTTCTAATGTTTTTTTGGTTTCAATAGCATTAATTTCTCCTCTAATCTTTATTATTTCCAGTCTTCTGCTGGTTTTGTGTTTTATTTGCTGCTCTTTTTCCAGCACCTTAAGGCATAAGGTTAGGTTGTACATCTGAGATCTTTCTTCCTTCTTTAGGAAGGCCTGGATTGCTATATACTTTCCTCTTGTGACCACTTTTGCTGCGTCCCAGAGGTTTTGGGTTGTGGTGTTATCATTTTCATTGACTTCCATATACTTTTTAATTTCCTCTTTAACTGCTTGGTTAGCCCATTCATTCTTTAGTAGGATGTTTTTCATTCAGTCTCCAAGTATTTGTTAACTTTCCAAATTTTTTCTTGTTGTTGATTTCAAGTTTCATAGTGTTGAGGTCTGAAAATATGCACGGTATGATCTCAGTCTTTTTGTACTTAGGGCTGATTTGTGTCCCAGTATGTGGTCTGTACTGGAGAACGTTCCATGTGCACTGGAGAAGAATGTATATTCTGCTGCTTTAGGATGAAATGTTCTGTATATATCTGTTAAGTCCATCTGGTCCAGTGTGTCATTCAAAGCCATTGTTTCCTTGTTGATTTTTGATTAGATGATCTGTCCATTGCTGTGAGTAGGGTGTTGAAGTCTCCTACTATTATGTCATTACTATTGATGAGTTTCTTTATGTTTGTGATTAATTGATTTATATATTTGGGTGCTGCCACATTTGGCTCATAAATGTTAACAATTGTTAGGTCTTCTTGGTGGATAGACCCTTTAATTATGATTTAATGCTCTTCTGCATCTCTTGATACAGTCCTTATTTTAAACTCTAGATTGTCTTGGGGTGCCTCGGTGGCTTGTCAGTTAAGCGTCCGACTTCAGCTCAGGTCATGATCTCATGGTCCGTGAGTTCGAGCCCCGTGTCGGGCTCTGTGCTGACAGCTCAGAGCCTGGAGCCTGCTTCAGATTCTGCGTCTCCCTCTCTCTCTACCCCTCCCCCGCTCATGCTCTGTCTCTCTGTCAAATATAAATAAACATTAAAAAAATTAAAAAAAAATAAACTCTAGATTGTCTTATATAAGTATGGCTATTCTGGCTTTCTTTTGTTGACCATTAGCATGATAGATGGATGTCCATCCCCTTACTTTCAATCTGAAGGTGTCTTTAGGTCTAATGTGGGTCTCTTGTAAACAACATATAGATGGATCTTATTTTCTTATCCATTCTGTTACCCTATGTCTTTTGATTGGAGCATTGAGTCCATTGACGTTTAGAGTGATTACTGAAATATATGAATTTATTACCATTATGTTGCTTGTAGAGTTGGAGTTTCTGGTGGTGTTCTCTGGTCCTTTCTAATCTTTGTTGCTTTTGGTATGTATGTATGTATGTATTTTTATTATTTTTTTTTCATCTTTTCTCCCCTTAGAGAGTCCCTCTTAAAATTTATTTCAGGGCTGGTTTAATGGTCACAAACTCCTTTAATTTTTGTTTGTCTGGTAAACTTTTTATCTCTCCTTGTATTTTGAATGACAGCCTTGCTGGATACAGAATTCTTGGCTGCATATTTTTTCTGATTCAGCACATTGAGTATATCTTGCCACTCCTTCCTGGCCTGCCAAATTTCTGTGGATAGGTTTGCTGTAAACCTGATCTGTCTTCCCTTGTAGGGTAGGGACTTTTTTTCCCTTGCTTTCATGATTCTCTCCTTGCCTGAGTATTTTGTGAATTGGATTATGATATGCCTTGATGATGGTCAGTTTTGTGAATCCTCTGTGCTTCCTGGATATTGATATCTGTGTCTTTCCCCAAGTTAGGAAAGTTTTCTGCTATGATTTGCTCATATAACTCTTCTACCCTTATTTCTCTCTCTTCCTCTTCTGGGACCCCTATGATTCTGATGTTGTTCCTTTTTAATGAATCACTGATTTCTCTGATTCTTAAATCATGCTCTTTTGCCTTAATCTCCTTCTTTTTTTCTGCTTCATTATTCTCTATAAGTTTGCCCTCTATAGCACTGATTCTCTGTTCTGCCTCATCCATCTTTGCTGCCACAGCATCCATCCATGATTGCAGCTCAGTTATAGCATTTTAATTTCATTCTATTTTTCACTTATTTTATCTCCGCAGAAAGGGATTCTAATCTATTTTAGACTCCAGATAGTATTCTTATTATCGTGATTCTAAATTCTGGTTCAGACATCTTGCTTGTATTTGTGTTGGTTAAATCCCTGGAGGTTGTTTCTTCGTGGTCTTTCTTTTGGGGTGAATTCCATCGTTTTGTCATTTTGAAGGGAGAAAATGAATTAATGAGGTAGAAAAATTAAAATTAAAAGAAGTTAAAATTTAAAAATTATTGACATTTAAAAAATTAAAAACACACACACACAAAAATCGAATAGATGATGCCAGATGATAGGTGTGTTTTGGTCTGGTTGTTGAAAGTGGTTTGACAGATTAGAGAAAAAAAAGGAAGGGGGAAATTAGGGGAAAAAAAAGGAAATCATTTGAGAATTTGAAAAATGAATACATTGAAGTAAACTAAAATGAGATGATGGGAGTAAAATAGAATTTGAAAAAATATACACAAAATTAAAGAATATAGTAGAAAATAATAAATTAAAATATTTTTATAAAAATTAAAAATAAAAATGAATTTTTCTTTTTCTGTATTCAAGAAAAAGAAATGAAACGAAAAAGAGAAAAAATATAAGAAAAGAAAAAAAAAGGAAATCATTTGAAAATTTTAAAAAGTGAATACACTGTAGTAGACTAAAATAAAATAATAGAATTGAAATAGAGTTTGAAAAATTTACATAAAAGCAAAAAATATAGCAAAAAAATTAAAGAAAAATATTTTTAATAGAAATTGAAAGTAAGAATGAAGTTTCTTTCTTTCTAAATTCAAGAAAAAGAAATGAAAAAGAAAAAAAGGAAATCATTTGAAAATTTGACAAGATGAATACCCTGAAATAGACTAAAATCAAATGATGTAGGTAAAATGAGTTTGAAAAAAAAATACACAGAGGTAAAAAATATACTAATAAAAATTAGAGAAAAATATTTTTAATAAAAATTGAAAATAAATTTTTTTTTGTCTCTCTATATTCAAGAAAAAGAAAGAAGTGTAAAAGAGAAAAAAAAAGAAAAATGAATCGATGGACCTGCTAACAGATTGAAATAAGACTGGAATTACTTCGTTTTCCCCTAGAAGTCAGAGTATATAGCATTTTATAGTCCATAAATTAAGCCGGCAGTGAGACTTGAGTTCTTGAAGAGCGTATTGGCCCAGTTGGGTGGGGCACAATGTAATGGCTCCATTCTCCACTAGATGGCGCTGCTAGCCTACTGGGGTGGATTGTTGCGGTGCTGGTAGGTGCTTATGTGCATGCGTGGGAGCAGTGAAAATATCAACACCCAGCTACCCAGTCTGTTCTCCATGATCAGCAATCACGCACCTGTCCTCTGTCTTCAGCTCTCGTCCACTCCCTGCTTTTTCACTCTCCGTGACCAGGCCTCAGGCAGTACCTCTCTGCCAAGCCTTGTCTCAGATACGGCTGTTTTCCCCAGCCCCTTACTTCTGAAGGACTGCGGCTTTGACCTGTTCCACCCCTCTGTGGGAGGGTCTCACCTAGCAATGGCCGAATGAGCAATGGCTGAATGCCAGCTGCACCCTGGAACACCTGCTGGACCTTGCTGCTGCCGGTGCCTCGAGACTGCGGCCAGGTGCCAGCCCGCCCCAGAAAACATTTGCGAAATAGTGTAGCAACAGCTTTTCAGGGATTTTGGAAAATCACACACTGGCACCAGGCTTCACCCTTAACGACCTTGATCTAGCACCAGCGAATGTGGCCGTTTTCTGGGGTCTGCTGGGACCAGGTGGCTTCAACAGTCTCTACCAAATGTCCTTCCATCAGTGGAACCGCTTTTTCCCATGTGGCCCAAGATCCTTCTGGACCCCACTCTGTTCCTGGGGATTCGCCCTTCCCATCAGAGCAACGTCAGGTATCGAGCTGTGGAGTTGCAGCCTTTGTGCTCCCCTTGTTTACAGTCTTAATGGAATTTAAACCCTCTCCTTTCTCCTTTCTTTTTAGTTTAGTTGCTGCAGCTGTTTTTAATTTTCCACTTTCTCTCCAGCTGCTTTTGGGGAGGGGTACTTTTTCCCCCTCACCCCCCAGTCTCTATCCTCTCTCCACTCGCAAAAGCACCTCTCTTCCTGTGCTTTCTCGCTCCCCAAGTTCATCTCTCCATGCCGTGTACCTGCTGAATTCTGTGGTTCAGTTTGTGCAGATTGTTGTGCTAATCCTCCAACCAGTTTTCTAGGTGCGTAGGGACGGTTTAGTGTTGGTCTGGCCGTATTTCATGGACGCAAGACACACAAAAAACCTCCATGTTATATACCAGCGTTTTCTACATTTGTTAATGTCAGAGAATTATAACAAGAGAACACTTTAGCTTCTACTTCTCCATTGATTTTCCTACTTTTCATACGTGACATTTACTATCTAGTGAATGAAAAAAATGTTCAATTATCAACTCTACCTTAATCGTGAAACTCTTCCTTTTCTTTCTCCACAGTTACTACTTTGGTTATTTCATCTAGTCTTAAACCTTTAGGTATTAACTGTACACTGATGATCCCATACTTATATCAATAATGTGGATCTCTTTTCTGAACTCCAAACTGATAAAGCCAGTTGCCAAATTGAAATCTCCATTTAGATGTCAAATAGGTATCAAATGTAACATGTCCAAAGCTATCTCCATCCATATTCTCCTTCTATTAGAACCTTGTCTTCTCAGTTAAACTTTATTCTTCCGGTTATTTCTGTCAATACCCTTGATGTCATCCTGGTGTTCTGTTTGTTTTTTTGTTTGTTTGTTTTGTTTTGTTTTTTAATCTCTATATCTAATCACTAAGAAACTCTATTGACCATACTCAAGATAAGTCAGAATCTGGTCATTATTTATGACCTCCAACATTTTCACTTGATTCAAGGAAAAGTAATCTTTCACTGCTATTATTACAAAAGCTTTGGGCCGGATTACCCACTACTGTTCTTGCCTTTCTACTGTCTGTGGTCTATTCTCCACCCAGCAGGCACAGTGATCCTCTTACAATAAGAGATAGCTTTCATTTCTGTTCAAATCTCTCCCCATGTCCTCCTGAGTAAAAGTAAAATTTTTATGTGGTCTAGGATCCCACTACCTTTCACACCTTGCCACCTATTTCCTTTCCTTTGTCTGCACACTACACTAGGCACACTGAACTCCAGACTGTTTCAACACTTTTGGCCTTTGTCTCTTCTCTATGTCTAGCATGCATTTCCTTCATATATCTCCATGGCCTGTCCTCCCCTTTGTGTCTTTGTTCAAAGAAGAGAGCTGAGGGCCACAATGGTGAAGAGCATGAAGCTGAGCGGCTGGCTACCTGCACTTAGAAGATGGCTCTGCTACTTTCCAGCTTTGTGGACCTTGGGCAAGTTACCAATGTTTCTTTCAGTTTCATTTTCTAGGAGATGGGGCTAATAACAGTACCTATTTCAAAGAGTTATCATGAATATTAAATGAGTTAATGTTTGAAAAACGCTTGGCCTGGAAGATAGTGTGATACAGGTGTTCTTTTGTAAACAATAAAAATGTTGTATATTTTTGAGGCCTTCCTGACCCTCTACTGAAAATCTTAAATTATCTTGGACCATGTCATTCCCCATCTCTCTTTTTGTTTTTGTGTCCTCTTTTATACCTACTACCAATATGCCTATACTAGTAGGCCTTTATGCCTACTAATACCTTTATACCTAGTAATAATGGACTTATTTACTTTATTATATGCCATTTAATAGACTGCAAACTCCATGAAAACATTTGAATTTTACTGTTAATTAGCTAAACCGTGAATGGAATATAGTAGATGCTCAATACCTATTTGTTGAAAAACTATGAAATCAGTGATGATACTATCTTTAAATTAACCTTGAGAGTCAGTTAAAGCTGTTAGATGCATGAATCCTTCACTTCGGATTTTGAAAGTCCTTTAAGACACATCATGGTGTAGTCTGAAATACAGCCAGTTGTACTGTTTGGGTTTTTATCCCATCAGAACAGGGTCGTTGGCTCTCTCTCCAGAGTGACATTTTGTGTGACGTCATCTTAACTGTGAAACCTTGCTAGAGATAAATTGCTAATATAACCTGCAGGCAGAAAAGTCAGATTAATGCTATTTGACCGCATTCTAAATGTCATTGTTTTTATTTCAAAAGGCCAGGAAATATCATTTAAAGATATTTCTGCTACAAAGATATTGTAGCACCACTACTCGGCATCAATGCATTTAGCAACAAACCAGAATCTGAACCATCCCTATTCGATTTTTACCCTTTTAGATAGAGGCTTTATTGGGATGAAGTATCTCTTGGCACTTCGTAGGTGTACATTTAAAATATTCAGTCAATGGGGCATCTGGGTGGCTCAGTTAGTTAAGCATCTGGTCAGGTCATGATCTCTCAGTTTGTGAGTTCAAGCCCCACATCAGGCATGATGCTGTCAGCACAGAGATGCTTTAGATCTTCTGTCCCCTCTCTCTCTGCCCCTCCCCTGCTCTCTTGCTCTCTGTCAAAAATAAACATTAAAAAATAATAAAATATTCAGTGATAAAAATCCCTTGAGGAAATCTTGTGAACTTATAAAAGTCCACTTTTCCCCCCAAGAGAAAGGGGTATCAACATGATTCCTAAGCACTGTAATGGTAAAGATAAATGAATAAATATAAGTATAAATATAAATATATAAGTTCTGCTGCCTTGGCCTCTCTGAAAAGGTTTAAAAATTACTAACAAATTAGGAGGAAATAATTAATTCTTTCTATCAAAACTTATCCAGATAAGTTGTGTGATTATAAACAATAGGAAAATAATTTTTCCTAAATTTAATTTCAATATTTTGTTGGCATTGATGGTGGATTGGAAATGAAACACTTTGAATAGTTCAAGAAAGCACACAAGGAATTGGCCACATCTCTTCCAGAGAACTCATTCAATAAATATTTCTATCTGATATGTTTCAAAGAGCATTTCATGAAGATTATACTTCACAAGTTTGTTTCAGAAGAAACATTAATGTGTAAGGGGATTAGGAATATTTGGATTCTTGAACTATTAGCATAATTGATGAATTATGTAGTAACAACAGAGAGAAGCATTGCAATTATTCCTATCTGACAAATAAATTTATTGTTAAAATTGATGCCATGAGCTTTTCGGTTACAATATTTTTTTTAAATTCTAGGCAGAAATGTATAGTTAAAAGGTTAATACTTCCAGAGAAAGAAAAGACAGGTCTACAGAAAATGTTTGCAGATCATATCTCATAAAGAACTTTTATTTAGATAAAAAAAAAGGGCTTTCAAAATTCAATAACAAAAAACAAACAACCAAATGAAAAATTTGGCAATTGATTTAAATACTTGTTCAAAGAAGATATACAGATGACACATAAGCACCTGAAAAAAAATTCTTAGCAACATTAGTCATTAGGGAAATGTAAGCTGAAATCACAATTAAACATTGCCTTCCACATATTAGACATTTAATAGACTGACCATATCAAGTATTGCAAGTATTTGAATCAACTGGAATATTCATCAACTACTACTAGTTGGTATGTAAATCATGCCACTTGGGAAATAGTTTTGCAGTTTCTTAGAAAGTTAAATATACACCTACCACATGCTCAGTTATTTCACTAAGTATTTAACAAAGATAAATGAAAGCATATTTTTTGTAAAAAGAATTTTATGTGAATGCTCATAGCAGCTTTATTTGTAATACTCCCAAACTGAAAACAACCAAATGTTCATCGAGATAACCAAGTTATATACATCTACACATTGAATTCTTCCTCAGAAATAAAAACAATGAACTACGGATACATCGAACAGCATAGAGAAATCTCAAATAATGATGCTGAATTTAAAAAGTTCAACAACAAAACCTATATACCACGTGGTTCCATTTTTATGAAATTCTATAAAATGAAAACTAAGTGCTAGAGACAGAAAACAAATGAGTTGTTGCTTGGGGGCTGAAGAGTAGGGAAAGAATGGAGTGAGGAGTATAAAGGGTCACAAGAAAACTTTGGGGGGAGGAATGGATATTTGCTGTCTTGATTTTGTTGATCACCTTACAGGTATATACAAATGTCAGAATTTATTAAATTGTGTTCTTTAAGTACACTTTATTAGATGCCAATTATATCACCATATATCTGTTTAAACACACACACACACTCAAACACACACACACGCACACATTAAGAAAGAAATGAGTGTTTCATTCCTATGATTACCATGGACAAATCTATGCCTCAATGAATCTACATCACCAACTCTGAAATCAGAGCTGTGCAGGATCAGCACGAGGCAGGAGGCTCAGATCATGCCCTGGAAAAGGGCATCTGTTATCAAGATGTGTTCTAAGGTATCAGAAAACCCTATGAGAGCTCATTTTTTTTGGGTCTGGAAACACTAAAAAAATGTTTCCATGTAGATTAATGGTAATTGCTTGTTTGCCTTACATCATTTTGACTTATGTAAGTCTTAATAGGAAGCCTCTACTTTTATCTAGTGGAAAAAACCTGTCTTGGTTATCAACTATCTTGGTCTAGGCAATGAAAAAATTCCCGTTTTCCATATTAGTTCTTCTATATGAGTATATTTTCTGTTAAAAAAAAAAAAACAACAAGTTACAATACTTATAGACAAAGCTTTTTTGGTAATTTTAAGAATAAGGTGAGAAATAGAGGTAATTATAATTGTATTAGCCTCCCCTAGTCCTGAAGGTACAATATTAGACTAAAAATATGCTGGATATTATAATATGTAATTGCAGTTTAAAAAAGCAAGGCAGAATTTGCTATATGCTGTAACCATATATCAGAGAGAATCAAGTCTAAACATACTTGTATCTTTTTAGAAAAAAATTTTTAAGTCATTTTATTTTATTTTTGAGAGAGACAGAGAGTACAGCGGGGGAGGGGCAGAGAGAATGAAGGAGACACAGAATTTGAAGCCAGCTCCAGGCTCTGAGCTGGCAGCACAGAGCTGGATGCTGGGCTCGAACTGAGAACCGGCAGATAACGACCTGAGCCAAAGTTGGCGCTCAACTGACTGAGCCACCCAGACACCCCTAAATATATTTGTACCTTTATGTAAGGTTCGATTTTTATTTAGAAATCTAAACCAAGAAAAGAAGACAAGTAATTTTTGGTAAGTAGAGGAAAGTGAAAATTATCAATATGTATAGGCTGTTGACTTAAATTTGCTTAGTGCAGACTAGTGTGAGAGTGTGGAATTCCTGGGCGCTGCAGTCTTAAAAGGACCTCAAAATTACATGGGTTTTACCTCCAGAAATCCCACCAAGTCCTCTTGATGGAAACTCAGGAAAGACCCCCTCATGTTTCTGGCAGCAGGAAGTGAAGAGCAATCATTGTGGAAATATACCCACAGAGTTCTCTATAACAAATGTCTATTCTCTAGGAGAACAGACTATGCCAGATCCTTATCCTAGATGAACTATTTAATTCGTTCTCACTCCAGACCCTCTAGCTTTCCTATTTGACCTAAATGGCTGGGGGGAAAGGCTATGCCACTAGAGAAAAATTTGGGAAAATCACAGACCAGAGACTCAGGCCCAGTGCTTAAAACTGAAACATAACTTAAGATAGTAGAATACTTCCTATTCTCTACACATCACTACCATGGCAACAGGGCTCTGGCAAAACAGCAGTGGGTTACAGCTGAAAGAGCTGCAAGAAACAGACTCTCCATGAGAAGTAGTACGTAAAGAAGCCCAAGGTTAAGGGGTGGGGTGGGGGGAATAACAACAACAACAAAAAATCCCACTAGAAGAATACAAAGTCCCTGGCACTTGCAATTACAGCAAATATTAATCACGGCCCAACTCCTAGCCAGATTAACATAAATCCTCACAATAACGCCCTATTTATCTCCTTACTTATTAGCTAATACACATCCAGTTTTCCACAACAACAAAAAAATTACAAGACATGTTGAAAGAGAAGATAAAACACTCTGAAGAGACAAAACAATCATTGGAATCAGACTTAGGAATGACCCAGATGATGGAATTAGAAGAACCTGGACACAGACTTTATGTCTTTCACAAAAAATAAGTTCAATTGGGTCTTACACTTAAACGTAATGTCCAAAACTATAAAATTTCTTGGGGTGCCTGGGTGGCTCAGTTGGTTAAACGTCCGACTTTGATTCAGGTCATGATCTCGTGATTCTTGAGTTCAAGCCCTGCACTGGGCTCTGTACTGACAGCTCAGAGCCTAGAGTCTGCTTTAGGTTCTGTGTCTCCCTCTCTCTCTGCCTCTGTCCTGCTCACATTGTCTCTTTCTCTCAAAAAAATGAATAAATATTTTTAAAAAATTAAAAAAAAAACTATAAAACTTGTAGATTAAAACTAATTTGATTTTTTGTCTAGTGATGAAGTTTTTAGATATAATATCAAAAGCACAATCCATAAAAAATTTAAGTTGAACTTTAATAAAAATGTTAAATTCTTCTCTAAGAAAGACACTGTAACAGACTGGGTGAACATACTTGAAGAAACATGTATATGATAAAGAATTTGAATCCAGAATACGCAAGGTATTCTTAAATTCAACAATAAAGAAAGTTACAGCATAATTAAATAATGGGCGAAAAGTCTGGACACCTTGCCTATGAAGATATACAAATGGCAAATAACCATATGAAAAGATGCCTAAAGTCATATCTCATTGGGGAATTGCAAACCAAAATAAAAATGAAATAACACTTTACACCTATGAGAATGGCTAACCTCCAAACATCTAACAGTGCCATTTGCTGGCAAGGATGAAGAGCAACTGGAATTCTCAAATCACTGCTTTTGAGAATGCAAAAAAAAAAAAAAAAAAAATTGGCAGTCACTGGAGACAGTTTTGACAGTGCCCTGAAAAGCTAAACACTTTCTTACCACAGCATCCTGCTCCTTCTCATTTGTTCCTCCATCTTACCATCAGTCTTTCTCAGACACACTTATCCAACTGAAATGGAATATTATGTTCTACATGTGGATGTTTAGAGAAATTTCATTCACAATCTCCAAAGACCGGAAGCAACTGAATTGTCCTTCAAAAGGTGAATGGATAAACCAACTGTGCATCTACAATGGAATAATATTCAGTGATAAGAAGCAAGGACTTTCAAGCCATAAAAAGCTATGGGTGTAGATGTGTCTATACATAGATTAGTGTATATGCATATATTTCCTTGCTCTGTGGTAAGTGGACCTAAAAATAATGGCATCCCAGCAGCCTAAAAATAATGGCATCCCAGCAGCAGCCAGACATGAGTTTCTAATGACATTCTTCTGTGAAGAAATCAGGGCTACTTGAAAAATGGCTGATTCTAGAATAGAATAGAAAAAACACAAGAGGAATCTGCAACATCTTGTAGTGCCAGAAAGGCAGGAAGTGCTAAAAAAGAGTCAAAGAGACACAAGGGCCAACTGAAAGAGTTCCCAATGGTAAAAGCTGGAAAAATGTGAGCAACAAAATAAATGAAATAATATTGGATTACAACTCAATATATAAAACAAATATGCATGTGTCCACACTGATATAAATAAATGACTAAATAAATAAATAAGTAAATGATTAAATAAACAGGGAAGAATAGATAAATTTCTTGTGTGGAAAAATTTCAAATAATTTATATAGATGCTCCACCCTCAATTAGGTAAAGCATAACTCTTACCCCCTTAAGTGTAGATTTCATTTAGTGACTTCCTTCCAAAGAGTACAATGTGGAATGGAAGGAAAAGAACTTGAGAGTGGATAAACCTGACTCCTACCAGCTCAGCCAAGTGATCGAAGTCACCATCAACAGTGATAAATTGAATTGATAGTATTAACCTTCATATAATATCGTGAAAATGGCATGTGACCTATGTGGCCTTCCTTCCAAAAAAAAAAAGATATATATAACCCTAATCTAATCATAGGAAAAACATCACAAAAATTGCAAAATGGGGATGTTCTACAAAAACTTGACCAGTACTCTTCAAAATTTTCAAGGTTATCCAAATTGAGTTATGTTTGAGAAACTATCACAACCAAGAGGAGCCGAAGGAGACATGACTAGTATATGTGGTATCATGGATGGGATAAAGGAACAAAAAAAGACCATTACATAAAAAGTAAGAATATCTGAATAAAATTAAACCTTTAAATTAAAAGCAATGGGTCAATAATTGGTCATTAACTATAACAAATGTACCATATTAAGCAAGATGCTAATAATAAGAGACAACTGGATATGGAGTATAGGGAAACTGGACTACTTTACATGATTCTGTAAATATAAAATTGTACTAAAATAAAAGACTTATTAAAAAAGAATATATGATATAAATATACAAAGTTTATACATCACGTAACTCTCATTTTTATTGAGATATAACTAACATATAACATTATATTCATTTCAGGTATACAACACAATGATTTGCTCCACATCTCTCTATATTGTGAAATGATAACCACAATAATTCTAGTTAACATCCATCACCATACACAGTTACACATTTTCTTTCTTTTGATAGGAGCTTTGAAGGTGTACTTTCTTTGTGACTTTCAAATATACAATACAGTATTATTAACTATAGTCACCATGCTGTACGTTATATTCCATGATGTATTTATTTTATAACTGGAAATTTGTACTCTTTGACCACCTTCCCAACTTCCCAACTTCTTCTCCCACTTGCCAACCCCCACCTCTGGCAACCACCAATCTGTTCTCTGTATGAGTTCACTTTGTTTCTTTGTTTCTTGTTTTTGTTTTTGTTTTAGATTCCACATATAAGTTAGATTGTACAGAATTTGTCATTGTTGGATGCATAATGCCCTCTTTGTCTATTCATGTTGTTGCAAAGAACAAGACTTCCTTCACTTCATGGAAGAATAATATCCCATTGTGTGAGTGTTCATTTGTATTTATATTTATATTTATATTTATATTTATATTTATATATAAAATACATCACATTTTCCTCATCCACGTATCAACTGATGGATACTAAAGTTGTTTCCATACCTTGGAATTTTCAGCTGTTGTAAATCATGCAGGAATGAAATGGGGATTCATGTATCATTTTGAATTAGTGTTTTCATTTTCTTTTGGTAAAGTGGAATTGCTGGATCATATGGCAGTTCTATTTTTAGCTTTTTCAGGAAACTCCATACTGTTTGTGACTCTGTAAAACTATAACGCAGAAAATTATTTTACTCTATGCTCATAAACCAAATGTCTTTTTTATAACTAATTTTTTCTTTCAAAGTTTTATTTAAATTCTAGTTAACATACAGTGTAATATTGGTTTCAGGAGTAGAATTCAATGATTCATCACTTACATACAACATCCTGTGCTCATCATAATAAGTGTCCTCCTTAGTACCCATCACCCATCTAGCCCATCCCCTACCCACCTCCCTCCATCAACCCCCAGTTTTTTCTCTACCTTTAAGAGTCTCTAGTGGTTTGTTTTCTTCTCTTTTCCTCCCTCTTGTATATTCATTTTTTTGTTTCTTAAATTCCACATATGAGTGAAATCCTATGGTATTTTTCTTTCTCTGACTGACTTATTTCGCTTAGCATAATATACTCTAGCTCCAGCCACATCTTTCCCAATGGCTAGATTTCATTCTTTTTGATGGCTGAGTAATATTCTGTTATATGGAATTCATCTTTTTTTATCCAGTCATCAGCCAATGGACATTTGGGCTCTCTTTATACTTTGACTATTGTTGATAATGCTGCTATAAACATCAGGGTGCATGTACCCATTCAAATCTATGATTTTGTATCGTTTGGGTAAATACCCAGTAGTACAATTGCTGAATCATTGGGTAGTTCTATTTTTACCTTTTTGAGGATACTTCATGCTGTTCTCTAGAGTGGCTACTCCAGTTTGCATTCCTACCAACAGTGCAAGAGGGTTCCCCTTTCTCTGCATCCTCATCAATACCTGTTGTTTCTTGTGTTAATTTTAGTCATTTTCACAGGTGTGAGGTGGTATCTCTTCATGGTTTTGATTTGTATTCCCTGATGATGAGTGATGTTGAGCATCTTTTCATATGTCTCTTAAACATCTGGAAGTCTTCTTTGGAAAAGTATCTATCCATGTCTTCTGCCCATTTCTTTACTGGATTGTTTGTTTTTTGAATGTTGAGTCTGCCAAGTTCTTTATAGATTTTGGATACTAACCCTTTATCAAATAAATCTTTTGCAAATATCTTCTCCCATTCCATAGGCTCCCTTTTAGTTTTGCTGATTGTTTCCTTTGCTGTGCAGAAGATTTTTATTTTGATGAAGTCCCAATAGTTCATTTCTGCTTTTGTTTCCCTTGCCTCTAGCAATGTGTCTAGTAAGAAGTTGCTATGGCCAAGGTCAAAGAGGTTGCTGCCTGTTTTCTCCTGTAGGCATTTGACGGTTTTCTGTCTTATGTCTAGGTTGTTAATCCATGTCGAATTTATTTTTATGTATGGTGTAAGAAGGTGGTCCAGTTTCATTCTTCTGCATGTTGCTGTTCAGTTTCCCCAACATCATTTGTCAAGGAGACTCTTTTTTCCATTGGATATTTTTCCTGCTTTATGAAGATTAGTTGACCATATAGTTATAGGTCCACTTCTGGGTTTTCTATTCTGTTCTATTGATCTATAATGTCTGTTTTTGTGCCCTTATTATGACAGGGAATGGATGGAATAAAATAGGCAGAGAGGGAAAGGTTAGGACCTAAGGTCCCTGAGTGGGGAAAAACACTTATTTTAAAACAATGTTGAGAGCTTCTGACCAAGAGTAAACTCCCTCAGGCTTAAGGTTCCTCCTAAGAATGTAACAGAAACCACCTACTCTGCCTCAGGTTTCCCTCAGGAATTTGACAATTAAAATACCTAACTAAAATAAGTAAACCATAAAACTCATATTATAGGAGGGACAGTATGACCGCATTCTGACTCCTCACGCAATGGAATTGAGCCAGTCAGGAATGTACAACATAACACCTAGAGTTATCAAGCCAATAAGGGCAGGACCTGAGAAGGAACAAAGGGGAAGGGCTGGGGGAACTGACCAAAACCTTATAAAACAAAGTCCCTTGCCTATAGTCACGGGCATTCACTTTCGAATGTCCCTTCTCTGTAAAGAGAGTTTTCATACTATTCTTACTTTATAATCTTATACTCTGATAAACTTTTGCTTGCCACTCATTTTATTCTGTGTCCACCATTTCATTCTTTGAAGTGGGGAGACAACGAATCCCTAGTATTGAGGTAAAAAATCCTGCAACAGTACCATACCGTCTTGATGAACAAATACCAAAGCATGGCCCATAAGCTATGAAAAAAGTTAGGAGGAGGAAGAAGACAACTATGTAAAATATTGTTGAGAATCTGAATACGATAAAGATAGAAAAGTATGGGCAGAAACACAATCTGAGTGGTTTCAATAGTGGGTGGAAGGCATTTTGATTCAAAGTATGAAGGCATACTGAGTAAGAGATGTTGTACATGTATTTCCTGAGATAATTAATATTATAGAAAAATAATTTTAAGTGATATAAGCCAACAATAATCCAAAGAGAATGAAAGGATCATCACTATAGGGGAAAATTCAATGAATTTTTGGACGCTTATTTGCTAATAAAGGCATGTGTGCTATTGATGCAGAATGTAGACTTCCAAGCTGCATGAAATAAGACAGCTGTGGCAGGAGATGACCTGCCTGACAAGATCAGTGGAGAGAATTTGTATATGGATAGCACAGATATGGTAGAGGGTAGGACAGAAAAATAAGGCAATCACTAAATGTACCAATTGACATATTGAAGAACAGACTTCTCTACCTCCCTCTCTGATACACAATTTGGAGGTCCAATTTTACTTCTACTTTTGTCAGCTAGAAATAAAGAACTGGCGGTATAAAGGGAGGGTGACGTGGTGCATAAGAGCAGTGCTTCTCAAACTTCAAATGCAGGGAATTCACACAAGAGTTTTATGAAAATGCAGATTCTTATTCCATAGGTCCGTAATGTAGCTGGAAATTCTACATTTCGAGCAGGGTTCCAGGTTTTGTTGATGCTGTGGTCTAAACCATACACGCTGAGTATCAAGGAACCAACAGGGAGTGGTTAAAAGAGAAATTTGAACTGCAGGCTGTGAAATCATCAATCCTGAAGAGAGTGAAAACAAAGAAGGCATTTTAATGTTGAACCATGGCAGAACTTTGAACACTGGGTGAGTACTTTGAATTGCTTGATAAACTGTTCAAATTAACAATAGGAATGTCAGAAGTAGGTTAAGCCAATCAAAGCAACAATTGTTGAGATCATTTGTAGCCATCAGGAGGCTATGGGAAAATGGTGCTCAGCAGGGGAAGAGCTTCAATGTAAATGAAAGTCTCATTTCATTAAATAAAGGTGTTTTCTGATATCACTTTTGAATGTTCTCAAGTATTTACCTTGAGTAACCAACATTCTAATTACTGTCTTCCAACTGGGATATGGAAATAAATGCACTTGTAATATATAGAAAATATGCTGAAATGTCTTTGGCATATGAATAGGTCACATTTTTTTCAATGTTGGAAAAAGAAATAAAGGCAATAACAGTAAACATGGGATCACAAATTAGCAGAAACCGTTGAGCCTCTGAGCTATTTCCTACAGGTAATTGTAAACTTAAAATAAAATGTTATATTTACATTTTGATGCATTTGAAGTTTCCTAAGAATTTTATTGCATTTTCTTATTTAATATGAGCAGAAAGAAAAAACAGCTATTCCCATAACAATATGCAAATTTGTTAATGGGTTATTCTCCAATAGATTCTGAAGATTTCTGATTCCCCAGTAATTATTTTTAAAACATACTCTTAAACCTAATTTAGTGTAGGATGTCAGATAATATTTCCTAAGAGAAAAGCAACAGAGTATGAGCAAAGTTACACCATTAGCCAAAGTGAATATGCAATTTGTTGTCTATATTTTTCTTTTCATGGGGGAAATGGGAAGATAGTACCCATAGTTACGGAAATAGCTCAGTACCACTATTTCATAAACTAATGAAAACAAAACTATTTTTTCCATTTTCTATGAAATTTAGAAAAATGGAAACATTAAAGAATGTCTTCAGACCATTACTTTTTATTTTATTTAACTAATTTCCATTGAGAAGTTAATACATATGAACTAAGTTTGCTCTTTTTAAGCTTTAATTTTTTATTTAATTGTGAATTACATATTGTGGATCGGGATGAATGTTTAAAAAGATTTTCTCTTTCCTAGAATTAGATTGCTTATATTAGTGAATAAGCAAAATAATGGCCATGACTTGACAAGGCTATTCTGAATTCAAGGCTATTCTCATCAACAGACTTATAAAATTGTCAAATGGGAATAATCAAGTACCACTCAAAGATGTTTCTCAAACAACTGAACCAAACCAAAGTTTCTCATTTTGATAAATGATAATCCACATTTAGGTATTTCCAGTAGCTGTGGTTGTTGAAATTTCTTTTATCTGCTGTTGGATCATATTCACTATTGTGAAGGCCAACCTTTGATGAGAAGGCTGGCAGCTGGAAAACAGAGTGAAGTTCTAGAAGCCTGCACTGAGAAAAAAAAAAAAAAAAGTTAAGGAAAGCTCAGTTAATTTGTATGTTTATTCTCCAAAGCCCTGAAACACCTTAGTTTTAAATATCAAATAAATACCCTTACTTTATATTTCCCACGTGCTTGAAGGTTGAAAATAGTGCTCCACATCAAGAGTCTGATTTCCATGTCACCCTGTCAAATAGTTGTTGCCTTCAGCTATAAAAGTGCCTGTAGTCCTGGGAGCACCATGCCCAAGTTTAATTGACTTCAAAGGACATCCATTCAATGAAATGAAACCCTGTGTTGGAAGGAGATTGTCCCAAGGCAAATCAATAAGGTCATTTTGGGGCTCTAAGTTTGAAGAGGGAGTTTCTTCTAGTACATTCTGTCATATGCACCCAAAAGCGTTTCACTTTGTGGAAAGTCTAAGTTGTATTACTGCTTTCTTGCTTTGTGTAGCTGTAATTGAGGTGGATTATTTAAGGGTATTGTTGGTTCAATTTAAGTGAGATCTATCAAAATCCCTTTAAGTAGGAATTTATTTAAAATGATCCATTTAAAAAAGGTTTATGTTGTGATAAGAACAATGGGAATTGTTAATAAGTTTGGAGTAAGTCATTTTTAAATGATGATTTGCTTTTCCCCCACAGTAGGCTATGTTTTCTAAAGAAAAACATTTCATATTAATATATTTTCAATTTACATCACGATAAAATCTGTTATGCTTGATTTCTGGTTCTGATGGAACTTTAAATTTTAAAGAGTTGTATACAAATCAATGGTTCAAACTATTTGGATGCAAAAAAAAAAAGATGTAAATTCTCTTTTTTTAATGTTTTATCTATTTTTGAGACAGAGAGACACAGAGCATGACTAGGGAGGGGCAGAGAGAGAGGGAGACACAGAATCCAAAGCAGGCTCCGGGATCCGAGCTGTCAGCACAGAGCCTGATGTGGGGCTCGAGCTAACGAACCGTGAGATCATGACCTGAGCCAAAGTCAGATGCTTAACTGACTGAGCCACCCAGATGCCCCAGAAGATGTAAATTCTTAAGTATAAGGTTATTTAGATATGAAGTGATGTTGAGAATACAAAGTGTAGCAGTTGTTATAGACTCATTAAGAACTACAAAACGCTAGTGGTGATCACTCTCTAAATATAATCTATATTCTTATGTGGAAGATTTGTATTAACATATACTGTTTCAACAAGAGGCCTAATCGTATGGTCATCTTATCTATTTATAAGACATTTAAAGAAAGAAATCCTCCAAGTCATTCTCAAACGTCCTTATGGTTCCTCAAAGACAAATTATTCCTCTAAGAGAGTGAGACTTCTTTAAAGGAATGTTACAATGAAATGTGCCTTGCAGTGAAAATGGTACTTTCTCCTTCGGATGTAATGTTTTGCCCCTGAAGCCTGGGTCTTAGTTATAGAACAATGACAGGCTTGGCAGTGAGGATACCAGTTTCCAGTATCACTGGAGCTTTCCCCTTTGCTTTCTTGTTAGTCTCGATTTCTTTAAACAAATGGATTATTGGTAAGATCACTATATTAAACACAGGAGGGTTGGTGTGGTCCCTGGTGGCTTACAAATCTCATGGGTTTCTCAATAATTTGATTTCTGGCTTTTTGAAGAAGCCCTTATTATTGCCTATGTGATTGGATACAAGAAACACTTTCTTTTAGCAATCATGTCAAATTTGGTTTTGTCTGGATTTTCATGCTATATTTAAAATTGTATCAGATTTAAAGAGGAAGAGCCATCTCTATCCCTTCTCATAAAATGCCCATTGTCGGGGCGCCTGGGTGGCTCAGTCGGTTGAGCGTCCAACTTCGGCTCAGGTCATCATCTCCTGGCTTGTGGATTCGATCCCCGCATCAGGCTCTGTGCTGGCAGCTCAGAGCCTGGAGCCTGCTTCAGATTCTGTCTCCCTCTCTCTCTGCCCCTCCCCAGTTCATGCTCTGTCTCTGTCTCTCTCTCTCAAAAATAAACATAAAAAAAAAATTCAAATGTCCATTGTCATCTGGGTGGGACTACTCTCTTCTTAGAAGGAAGTTATGGTCTTCGTTCCATCCATTTTGTTCCCACACACAGACCACTCTGTCCATGGCATGAAATGTCTAGGCTCAGTTCACTAAGTCTCTCATATCTCCAACCCTAAGAGCAAATAAATGCCTGTGTCTATTCAGTCCAGGCGGCACTGTCTCCCCTAACCAAGGCAATGGCTCCCTGTACACAAGGCATAGAGATGGTGTTTGTTGCTAGGGCTGCCCCAACTAAGTATCACCCACTAGGTAGCTTAAAAGCAACAGAAGTTTAGTATCTCACGATTCTGGGAGGGAGAGTCTAAAAGCAAGGTGTTTGCAAGACTCCTTCTGAAACTTTGGGTAGAATCCTCCCTTGCCTCTTCCTGGCTTCTGGTGGTGGCTGACAATTCTTGGTGTTGCTTGTCTTAGCTGCATCAGTCCGCTCTCTACCTGTCATCACATGGCCACCTGCACATTATCTTCCCTCTGTGTATGCCTGTCTAAATTTCCCTTTTTTTTTATAAAGACACCAGTTGTATTAGATTAAGGTTCACCTTAATTACCTCATCTTAACCTGATTAAATCTGCAAAGACTGCATAAGGTCACATTTTGACTTCCTGGGGATTAAGACTAAAATATATCTTCTTGTGCAGGATACAGTTCAACCTGTGACAGAATATATAGCTTACTTATTAAAAAAAAAAAAAAAAAAAAAAAAAAAAAACATTTTCAGACATGAGGAATATATTCCCAGACATAAAGGGCTGACAGAAGAAATTTTGGTTTCTTGGTTTGTTTATTTCTTTTGTTTGGTAATGAGACTTTGGTGTCTTTAGTTTGCACTATTTACATTCTTTTGATTTTAAATCCATAGTATTTAGTATATGGTTTAGCAAATAATGAGAAGTCTAGTCATGGTCTTAAAATAAACCATGGATTATTGAATTCCAAGCACATCAAATGTCATGAAATCAACAAAACACCTGCTAGTTGCTCCGTCCCTGGGGACATTTAAACAGGACAGGTAATCAAAAACAGTCAGGCTTTGAGATTTCTTTTCACATCATTTTCTTCATATATACCTCAGATGCTCAGTCTTTTAAGTACGTTCCTTTCTTAGCCATTTCACCTCTGCCTTCTGTGTTTCCTTTTACGCAGTCCCAGAGCTTTGAATTGTGTTGATTCATTCCTGGAACAACAAAAAGCATTTCACTTTACAACAGCATTTCTCAAAGAATGGGTGTGTTGTTTTTCTTTCCATTGGTCCATCTCTGCTTCATAGATATCTGAAGATATTTTGCTGTTACCTAATAGTACCTGCACACAGAGTAATGTTTTCATGTGCCATAAAAGTCATTTTACCAGAAAGTGTCATTGATTTACTTGTGGCAATATAGGATTCCTTGATTAAGAGTTTGACAAATCCCCATTGAAGCTGCATAATAAATCAATCTTTTACTGGAAAAGCCTGAGAAGGGGGTAAGTGAAGATGCTATACATTAGTACCTGGAGGAGAGTTACTAACCTCTATTCTCTGGTGATCAATCACCTCGGCTGGGTTGCACTGACAATGTCTGGAGGTCATCTGGTTAATGAGACAGCACTGGGAAAGTCCTTCCAGGATTACATTTTATCAGTCAATCATTAACACCCGTATTAGACACCAAGATCCATTTGCTACTTTTAAGAGAAAATCTTGTGAAATATATCCAGAGCAGATTAATGATGACAAATGGATTACACAAAAACAATTAAGAAAATGTGCCATCGCTCTTAGAGGGCCTCCATTAGGAAGAATTAACACAAATTAGCAGTAAGTTGTGTTTTTTTTTTAATACAAAAGTCTTTCTTGAAAACACATGTCTACTATGCCAAAGGATAGGAAAATAACAATTAATACATTATATCATTTTAAATAATGGATTAATAGTGGAAATATCAACATTTGACTGAGATTGTAGACATCCTTGCTCAAATGTTGGTTTCCAGAGCATGGGTGTTTGCAAATTATTATCACAGGAATGTGTGTATATGGAAAATGAAATTATAAAAAGAGAATTATTCATGTCTCAGGAATTATAATTTTGGCTGTTAGCTATAGAGATGAATTAAAATGCATTCTTCTCTTTTTTTCTTTTGAGGAAACAAAAGGAAGAAGAAGTTGGGCCCAAGGCTCATTTAAATTTTGTTTTTAGTCTCCAATAAACATAGCAAATCACTTCACTTAATTTTTGTTGTATAAAGAGCAGACATCATTCATCTTTATACCCTCAGCAGCTAGTAAGTAGACACTCAAAACCTGGCTTTTTAATAATTTATTTTTATTATAATTTCAATGCCATACAAAGTTGATATTCTTTCTTTCTTTTTCTGAAGAAAACAATCTTTACTGTTGTTACCCAATATCATCCATTTTTCTGTTATACTGAAGTATTCTGTGACATGAAAGTTTAAGTACATACTCTATATAAAAGGACATTCTATATATAACTGACTTAGGCTAATGAAAAGCATTGAGCTATCATAGCCTTTTATAGCCATTAATATGTGAGTTTTTGTCCTAGTGGTCAGCTAATTTTAATTTTTTCTTTCTTCCCAAAGTACTTGGATGGCATATCTAATTAAAGAATTTCTTTTTTTTTTTTAATTTGTTTAAAATCTTTATTTATTTTGAGAGAGAGAGAGCGCGAGCAAGGGAGGAACAGAGAGAGAAGGAGACACAGAATCCAAAGCAGGCTCCAGGCTCTGAGCCATCAGCACAGAGCCCGACGCAGGGCTCAAACCCACGAACTGTGAGATCATGACCCGAGCCAAAGTCAGACGCTCAACTGACTGAGCCACACAGGCGCCTCTAATTAAAGAATTTCTTGTTCTATATTATATTTATCTGTTTATAAGTCTAATCACCTCCCAACATAAGTTTCCAGAGAGTATTGATATTGTCACATTCATTTAAACAAAAGTGATTTGGAAACAATAGTTCATGATATATAGTAATATTTATTATGTATCAAAATGGTTTATAAAATATCGCTTAATTCATAGTCTTGCAAACTTTACTATACCTAAAATATTTTTAGATAGGCTTCTGTTTTAGTGACATTATTTACTTGTAATTAATGTCATAAATAAAACTTAAGCTGTATAACTTTGAGATCTTAAGAGAAGCCTTTTGAAAATGTTTTCTACTTGTAGATAGCAAATTGTTTTATATTTATTATGCTTGTCATTTTTGTGTGCTTATTTTAAATTTCTTTATACAGAATCTAATAATTCTATATGTCATGTGATCCCTGTAGCAGGTTCTATTTGTCCAAAGATGGCTGCACCAATGTCAACAATCATACAGATTCTTCTGCCATGTGACTTTGCCAGAACCCCATCAAGTGGTAGACTTAAAATCGCCTTTGTCTGGCATCTGATATGGACTTTCTAATTCACTTATCAGTAGAATGTGGAGAAAATGATGCTGCATGCTTTCCAAGCCTAGGTAGGAGTAAGCCTTGTATCTCCAGCCTTAGTCTGTTGGAACCCTGCCCTTCCACATATTCCCTGTTGGAGTGTTCCCTCTCAGAATCAGCTTGACATGCTTTGAGAGACCCCAGTTCACATGAAGGGGTATAGGTATTATCGTCAATAGTCTTAGATGGGCCAGTTTCAATGTAATCCCAGCATAAGCATCGGACATGTGAGTGAAGAAGCCTCCAGATGATACCGGTTCCCATTTATCTGAGACACTCCCAGGTGTTTTGGTCTGCAGCTAAGGTCTCGAACTTTGTGGAGCAGAGATGTGCCAAGCCACTGAGACTTTCCTGAACTCCTGACACACAGAATCCATTTTTGTGTGATACCACTAAGTTTGGGAGGTTCATTACACATTACTAGAAAATTGGAATATTCTCTCAATAAATATATGATATTCTCAGATACCTAATTCTGTAAAATATTAAACTGAATTTAATGAACTATTTCTACCGTCATGCTTGAAATTTCTTACTATATTAAAAACAAAACACTGGTTACAAATTATTGCACATTACATGTAAAAAAAACACCTAAAATGGAAAATTTAGTGCCATATCATTATGACCATATAAAATAAAATAAGTCATAATTAGATGAATTAATTCTTTAGTCAAAATATGTAACCCTGTTATTTATGAAAAATTGTACTATATGCACAAGTCATTTAAAACCTTAACCTCATATCTAACTAAAAAAGTAGCATATCATTTTATTGAAAGTAACAGCTTATATTCATTTACATGTGCTGTCTTTTGATTTTTCTATATTATCCAATTTATCCATTTATTTACATAAAAACTGGTGTGCTCAGTATACAATTGAGGCTTTCTCAAATAAGTGAAAGTTTTTTCTTCCAGGTATATTTCACTGATGTTTCCTTCAATTCAGAGATGGCCACAGTAATTTTTATTTTTAAATATGGATGCTGTAAATTGTATAATTATTTTCACTCCAAATACATATGAATCTTGGCAGAAGGCAATAATAATAAGCATTTAAATAGTGCACATTATTAGCCAGGAATCTCTCCAAGTATTTCACAATCTTTACCAGATACCTATAAAAATAGAGATACTCTATTAGGATACACTTTTGTCCTAGTAGTAGGACAGCTAGCTAGTAAGTATTGGAACTGGGATTTAAACACGAGCCAGCTGGCTCTAGAGTCCTGCTTTTAAGCTCTGGAATTCCATTGACTCTGTTGATGTAGAAAAACAAAGAAAAGAATGAGTAGGTTAGAATCTAATGATTATCCCAGCTCAAATGCATTTAGAATGTTTGTTGATTTTCTTGCAATCATTTTAGCTCTTATACTGTGCCGTACCTGTAAAATTCAACTGTTGAATTAAGGTGATGGAAAAAAAAACAAAAAAAACTGAAGCCAGTGGCATTTTGTTTATATAAAAGAAAACATAGAAATTCCCTTTTGTATTTCTGACTTTATATAAACTCTATTTAGTATAGTGAAGAATAGAATTGATGTTACATTGCAAGAGACAAAGCAACCCAGGAGAAAGAGGCGTCCATGACAGTATGTATCCAAATGAGAGGCAGCTGTGCTTTGAAAATCTGTGCATGTAGCACCATGACCTACCTGATAGGCACTGATTCAATGTCTGAGAGTGTACGCACCTGAACTTCTTTCTAACTGGTCCCACTCCATATGCACTTCACCTTGTACTCATACCTTCAATAATTACTGCTTTGTCAACATGCAAAATCTTCATGAAAGGGTTTAAAATAATTGCAATCTATTAATAGGACTTCTCTATATTTTTCCACTGCCTGTGCCAATAGCATTTCTTTACAGTTAATCTTATATCTTTAATGGACAATATAAAATGCTATATTCAGAAAAATGACCACTTTTACCCTTCATTTTTTTTAAAAAAACCTGAATTTGCAGCTAATTCCCGCAACTTCGGGAGAAAGGAAATGACTAATGCCATTAAATCAAAGCTCTATCTTCAAAGCTAATTACGTGAGGCCAAGGTATGAATATCATTATTAATATCATCACTCCATCAATCTGGTTGAAGATTTTAAAAAATTTATTTGATGATTACAGATTTCTCTATCTATATCTCTCATCCCTCCCCCCAAATTCTGCAGACTTTTGTATCCTCCTCCAATACCAACCTCTAATTTCCTGAAAATCTCTCTTTGTGGGAAAGAAGAATCAGTAAGACTTGATTAGAGCATTTCAGTAATGCTTTGATTTCCAGAAATCAGAATTGACTCCTGAATTTATTAACCACATCAGACCTCCAGAAAAGGACAGCATGCCCAGCAGCATAGCATTTGATCCAAGCTTGCATAAGTACATGTTTCCCCCTCATTCCTTCTCTTCCTCTCCTCTTTTACTAAGAGTGCTGGTGAGGCATGAGATAAGTTAGCTCTACTCCCTTTGCCTCTTCCAGAATCCAATGTGCTGTTGAGAGTCATCCACACGAACTTCGATCAATTATAAGAAACTTAAATATATCTCTTTTCTTCTTAATTTTTCATGTGTTTCTTTTACCATTGTTATTTTAACCCAGTCTGTGTTAAAACAAAGGCATTTGGTAAATGTTGAAGAAAGATGATGACTCTATCATAGCTAATGCTGGAGAGATTTTTATTTGTTAGCAGAGATGCTGTGGGAGGAGATGATGCTGAATAAAGTCCTCTAAGTCTTGGACCTCAGAAACTCAATCTGGAAAAGCGTTCAGAGAATGAGATTAATGTGAGAGTAGAGTTGGAATAGGGAAGAAAGAGGAGGGTTTGGAGAGAACAGTGAGCCCTGGCTCTATCACTGTACTTTTTGGTTAAGATGGGAAATTTTATAAATTAGACTCATCGTTGGGAATTACATATTATTCTCAGTCATCTATAGCGATAAATATTGTAGGTCTTTAAAGGAAAAAAAAAAAGCACTCAGTGCTTATGTGCTAAAAGAATGAGAGGAATAGGTAATTCTACCTTACTGGTAGAACTATAAAATAGACCTGTGCTACATTGTCAACAATGATTGACTAATTTGTTTTCAACTTATTCTAGAAAGAATTTGAAAAATTAAAGCTCAAAAATACATATAATGAAAGCTAGAAAATAAATAATTGAAGAATAACACATTTTATAATAAAGGCAAGATAAAACATAAATGCACTAAAATTAATATCATTAGGACCTCTCTTTTGGCAACAAAATTTGGCTCTAAATTCTCAAATGTCAAGGCAAAGCAAGAAACATTTTCAATGTAACATTCTTAGGTTTTTAGATAAAGACTTCTTTTCCTGATAAGATGTGGGCAGTTTCTCTCATGGAATAAAAGCACTCTGAGGACATCTATGACAACTAATGTCCCCAAGATAGACACAATGTCAAGGTTCAAGGCACAACTCAGTAAATAGATGTCAGAAGCCACTGTGTATAACTCATATAGTGGATTTTTAGATCTGTCTGTACTCTCTAATAGCCCTAAGCCAATTGCTAGAGTTTTCACAACATGATCGTCATTACATCTTCAAACTTTTACAGAAATTTGCAATATTGTTGTAAACCAAAAACAGTTCTAAGGATTTTTGTTTGAGTGCTGACCTTATGTTGGGTGACAAATAGAAAGGGAAGCAATTTGGGTATGACTTGTGCCCAGGCCCTACTTTTGTTTATTTACCTGTTTTCTGTCTCACTTACATTTCCTAACCTCTGTTATCTGACCTATTATCACTCGAGTATTTGTTGATCCATATTTCTACTTCAGGCCCCTGTGTCAAATATATTTCCAATCTTTTTGGTCCCAGGTTCATAGCTTGTGTCTGCATTTTACTGTATCTATGCAGAATCCTGGCATTTCTGAATCCTGACATCTGAGGATTGCTAAAGTATGGAAGCAGAAATCAGGAATAAAGGGGGAGAAAAATGAAACAAATGAACAAAAAGTCTGAGGTAAAGTGGGTACAGTAAGGATGTAGAGAAGCCCTCTTGTCATTCAATTAGTTCATTCCACTCTAGGTGGCTGGGAGCCTAAAGGAAGGAGGTTTAGATTGTCATGCTGAATTCATATCAGTTACTTTGGAAGCTGAATATTAACCTGTTACTCTTTGAAAATAGATCACAAATGCATGTAATTTTTCATTAAGCTCATATTGTTTCCAGAATTAATTTTATTACTTTTAATTTCTTAATAAATTTTGGTTAAATTCTGTAAGTTGTTCCAACTAAGCAATCCCATTTAATGATAAAATTCTACTCATAAGAATTTGCTTTAATGGGAAGAACAACAGCAAAAATAAAACAAATAGACTACCACTGAGGAGGATGGACTGAGGAGGAGATATTAAAAATATCCAACAATTTCAAATTGTTTTGAAAGTAATGATAAAGCAAATTCCTATGTGATTGTCATGAAGAGGCCAGAAATATTTTTTCTAAACTTTCAAACTGATAGATTGTGCATTCCCTCTGGATTTGCATCTTTGATTATTCTCTTTTTTAAATTTTATTTATTTTTTTAAAATATTTATCCAAATTTGTTAGCATATAGTGCAACAATGATTTCAGGAGTAGATTCCTTAGTGCCCCTTACCCATTTAGCCCATCCCCCCTCCTACAACCCCTCCAGTAACCCTCAGTTTTTTCTCCATATTTATGAGTCTCTTCTGTTTTGTCCCCCTCCCTGTTTTCTCTGTCATTAACTTCTCAAATCAAAATCATCAGAAAAACCCCTTACCTCCACTTTCGGAATGAATCCTGACTATGACATCTTATTACATCTCCTCCTTGATTCCCTAAATTCGAATTACCATTTTCTCTTGCCTGAAAGACTGTAGTAATCTCTGAAGTGACCTCCCTCCTTCTGTGCTTGACTCCAGTCTATTCTCCACGCAACATCCAGAGAGGTTATTTTAAAATACAGTGTTATCACGTGGCTCCTCTATCCTATAAAGTTCAATGATCTTTCAGGTCCTGTAACATCTGCCCCGCCCCCCACCGCCACTATCCCTCCAAACTAATTTTCTACAAGTCCCCCTGTTGATCGATCACACTACTCCAGCCATGCTGACCTACTTGGTGTTCTTTGAATGTGCCAAACATTTCTCAACTCAGGACAATTTCAGCTCTTCTTCCTTTGCCTAGAATACCTTCCCCCAGACAGCCACCAAGAGTTTTCCTCAAATTCCTTAAGATATATGCTTAATGTCACCTTATCAGGGAGGACTTTGCTGCCCCATCTCACCCCATCACTGTCCTTCCTCCTTATCCTATTTCTTTCCCTTATGTGATTTCCATATTTTTTAAGTGTGAACTATATCAAACATATCAAACAACATAAAAATATATATGTAGAGTTTAAAGAAGCAAAGAAAATCCATACCTATACACCTACTGCCCAACAGAAGGGATAAAAGTTTATCAACACCTGTGAAGCACCCATGTACCCTTTACAGACTGCGTCTACTCATTACCACAACTTCTTCCCAGCCATCCCCAACAGAAGTACCTACTATTCTGATTTTTTAGTTCCTTGCTTTTTATTTTAAATAGGCTGATCCCATAGGTATGTATAACTTATCTAAATGATAGAGTACCTATTCTATTTTCTATGCAAGAAATGATACTTTTATACAACTTGTGTTTTTTTGGCTCAATAGTGTATTTCATGATTCATCCACATTGATACATATAGCTAAAGTAGATTAAATTATACTACTTAATCCATTGATGAATATCAAGAATTCTGAAAGGTCTATGATTTTATCTTACTTGTATGCTAACCAGTTTGCTTGTCACAGTTTCGTGAATGCTGCTACAGCACACAAAACTCCTAGATCAGAGACAAAGAACTTTATTACACATGCATAGTAAGAAACAGAAACATCAGCTTTTCCCTCCAGTACCCTGAGTCTCAGGTTCCGCAGAATAACAAGAAGAGGACCAGGTGACATCACATGGGCAGTAGATTGTTTTACAGAGAAGAAGTCCTGAGATTATGAAACACAAATCTTTTATAATGGATAATTAACCTTCCTGCCACTGGCTGCGCAGGGACACATCACTTTTTCTGGGGAGTAAGCAAGCCTACCTTTTCCTCGGAAGGGAAGCACTATGTCTTTCTTCCATGGTTGTAAGCACACCTGACCTCTGTTCCAGGGGGAAAAACCATTTATTCCAAGGTTTCTGGCCATACCGACATTCTTGAAAAGACAGTCCAAAACAAAGAGTAATCAGTGCTTTACTCACAAAATGTACAGAAACATAAAAGACCTCTCTAAAATTGCCTCCTTGGAATAAATATAGCACAGTTATTAAAGGTTTTTTTTTTAAATGTTTATTTATTTTTGAGTGCGTGAGAGAGAGAGAGAGAGAATGAGCAAGGGAGGGGTAGAGAGAAAGGGAGACACAGAATCTGAAGGAGGATCCAGGCTCCAAGCTGTCAGCACAGAACCTGATGAGCGACTTGAACCCACAAACCATGAGATCATGACATGAGCCTAAGTCCAACGCTTAACCCACTGAGCCACCCAGATGCTCCAGTATAGCAGGGTTATTTATTCCACAATAGCTAGATGTTCGACTGGTTTCCAGATTTTTGAACTATAAACAATATGGCTGTAAACACCCTCATAATGTGTGTTGGTTCATACGTATAAGAGTTTCCAAGGCTATGTTCCTAAGAGGGAGTTGCTGGGCTATGTCTTCACCAGCCAGCATTGTATAATCATTTTCACTGTATTTCATCTTCAATAAATCTTTATATTGCTGAATTTCTAACTTTAGCAGTCTCGTGGGTATAAAATCATATCCTAATTTAGTTTTAGTTTTCAATCTCTTAATACTAATTAACTTGATCATCTTTTTTTGTATTTGCTTCTAAGAAAATCCTTTTCAATCTTCAGTCTATTTTTCTACTTAGATATATATATTTTTTTCACTAATAAGTATTCTTTACATGTTATGGATACTACTTTGTCAACTTTATATGTGTAGATATCTTCCAGCTTGGGTAGCCTTTTCAATATCATTATGATATATTTTGAAGAACATAATCTTATGGATTTATTTTTAATATAATTAAAATTCTTATTTCCTTCATAACATTGTTTCATAATACATTTAAGAAGACTGCTTCTATTGAGGTCATAAAAAATTCATATTGATGATTTGTTGTTTTGGTGTTTTTCCTCTTCTGCTTAGAATAAATTCAGTTCTGGAATCTGAGAATTTGTCTTTTATTCTAGAAAAAATCTGAGTCATTATTATTTTGATTATTGCTTCTTTCTCATCCTTTCTACTTTTTTAGGTACTCAACAACTATTAGTTGACTATTTTATGCCCATCTCAAGCATATGCCAGCTCTTCCTTTTCCTGCAGGGCTTTTTAAGCTCATTTGTATATTCGTCATCTCTATTTGAGTAGCATTAAGGTTAATTTGTTCAGATCTACTGGTTCACTAATCTTCCCTTCATTTGCATGTAATATGCCTCCTGTGCCACCCACTGAGTCTTCAATGAACTTTTTATTTAAGTTTTGAAAGCTTGGTTTGAATCCTTTTATTTGACATTATTTCTTATTTTTATTTATTTAAGCTTTTAACAGTGGGTAGTTTTGTCTAAATATTACCATTTCTATATATTCCTTTTCACTGTTTGGTGAAATGCACTCTGTAGTTTTAGTGACATCTTAGTTTTGTTGTTGTTGTTGTTGTGTTTTGTTTTGTTTTGTCTTTTTCGTGTGTCTTATAATTGTAGTGTGAGCTCTTTCTATTGCACTTTATCTGTGAGGACTATTTGTCATCTGACTACAAAGTGCATTTCTCTTGGATTCCTATGCTTACATAGAACACTTGGGAGTAAAAAAAAAAAAAAGTTAAAGAACATTTTTAAGTGAAACTTTGGCAATGGGAAGGAGAGCATTAGATACAAAATACACATTCTGACCCATTTAAGTGCAGAAATATCAGGATAGGGGGTTGTTTTGTCTTGCCTTGTCTTGTCCTTTCCTCACATTCCACCCAGAGCTGAAAATAACAGTAATATTTTCCATATTTATAGTTATATGGGTTTTTTCTCCCTAGTGTAAAGGAAAGGTTATTTTAGTAACCTAGGTTTTATACAGGCATTATAACTCTGTTAAATTAACATTTGTTAAGTGAAGTACAGGTGCCAGATGGTGAGCCAGGGTTCAACAATAGACTATAAAAGACATTGAAATAGAAAAGTTTATTACTCACAGATTGTGGGAGAAGTACACAGCATGCCTCAAGGGCTGCATGGGGAAGTCAAAGCCAGGTGTAGACAGAAAGAAAGACAGAAACTGGGGCACATGATTTTATGGGGCCCATGGCTGGAGTGATTTGTTATTCCAGGGTGAAGTCCAGATATGTCAATTCAAACCAAGAAGACCAGGGTTTTGCTATGTAGCACAAGGGTCTTACCTAAGGGGCACATAAGGAGAAGGCTCTAGGAAGTGGGGAAGCTGTTGACCTAAAAGGCCATTGAAGAAGTCATATTAGAAGCTTACATTTGACTGTGATTTTGGGGACTGTTATGGAGGGCATAAACTTGAATGAGTGGCTGGTGCCAATTTAAAGTCCCTGTAGGGGACCTCTTGGCCAAAGAAAATGGATGCTGAGGCAGCAAACCATGGAATAGCATAGCTAAACTATTGGTAATCCTTCCTGTGATGCCTCAACATCAAGAATACCCATCACTTGGGTAGCAGACATGTTAAAGGACATAAGTATTATTTTCTAGAGCCATTATAAATAACATTTACCCAAGGAAATAATGATGAAGACTATAATGAATACATTCAATATTGTTTGAAATTCAGTTCTTAGCCATTTTCCCTATGGACATGGAGAGCCAGGGGATTAACTTAAAGACCTCAGAAAGTATGGGAATTTGTTGAAATATTTTATTTGTATTATTCATAACCTGTGTATCTCGAAACAACTTCTGGAGTTTGGCCTGTACCTGTCTTGAGTTGTTATTGTAAATGTAGCAAGAGATGCTCTGTTAAGAAGAGATTCCACCCCACTCAGCCAATAGGAAGTCTAATGCCAATTGATTATTCATCACCATCTGTGCTAGTGAGTCATGTTCTTGCTGCATCAGACTGAGAGCATGGTACAGCATCTGCATGTGGTTGGTTAGGATGGATGGGTGATAATTTCTGGGTGTCTTTTAATATATAATCTTGTTGGGCTGGAGTGGTAACACCTGTTCCTATACATGCCATACCAGAGTTGACAGGATGGACATAAGAATGGCTCTTTTGGTAGGTGAACAGTACATCTCTAGCAGAGAGGTGACAGAAGGATAAAATGTGGCTATGATATTAAAGGTATTAATGTTGCAGTAATGGGTCATCTGTGTAGATGGCTTACAAACTGGGCAGGGTCAAGCAGATTTGTTCTTAGCCCCTTGAGTCATGCCCACAAGGGCATCCAAAAGAGGCGTTATTTATCATTAAGGAACAGTGAGCATACAGGATGAGGTCCACTCTTTGTGTACAAGGGTAACTTGCAGACTTTAGAGAGTCCTGGAGTAGAAAATTAATTATTTTGATGCTTACCTACAGGGTGCCCTCTTGGGGTCTAAATTAGGGGGTTAGGTTTAGCCTAAACAAGGCTTATGGTGTTTTGGAGGGAATTAACACAAGGGGCTGATCACTGAGGAAGATCTGCAGGATAGACAGTGACATGGGGCTATTGGTCTGGCCCTGTGTGGTGACAGATTCAACATTGTTTTACTTGCAAAGAATGGGCTGCTACTTTGAAGGTTCATATTTGAACATATTTGTTCATATTTGCTATTTTAAAAGTTCATATCAAAATATATTTGAATATATTTGTCATGTTAGATCTGTCCCATTTGGTTGTGGTGTGGGACAGGGTCAAGTCATACATGGGGAAGGGCTTATGGATAAGACCTAGAGAGAAGTGAAGGTGGCCATGTTGGGTACTGAGGAAGTATTGGCAGTGGTGGTAGGAATAGCAAGAGGAATAGTGTCTGTTTTGGACACAATGGGGGGAAAGCAAAGGCTTTAATCTAGTACACTGAGCAGTGAACCCAACAGCAAGAAATCCTTAACCATGGGGTCTAAGCAGGTCAAGTTAGGGGTGTTTTGAGGAAGTGCCTTATTGTGGCTAGCTGTGGTTTAGAATTCATTGTTTGGGCTTACCATAAAGGTAAAATGAAGTCTAGTCTGCCAGGCAGTAAGCAGGGGACTTACTTAAAGTTTTACAAGCATTTTGACGGAAGCAAAGTTTATAGGGCAAACAATGATGCTCTGTAGGGTCCTCAGAAGAAAACTGGAAGCAAATTTTGCAACTTGGCCTCCAGGTTGACAGCTATCACAATTATTTCTTTCCTAGAATGCAAGCAATTGTGGGGTGTGTCATAATATGCAGGAAGGTGGGGGTGCATTGTCTCCTTTGTTGTCCTCTTGGGTTGAGGTGCAATCATGTTCAACAGTGAGTTCCTGGGCTGGGATGAAGTTGTTTGAGGATCTGGTGCGTGGGGTGGTGCAGACCAGCCTGAGGCTGGTGGTCTTCCTTGGAGAAAACCTATCAAGGGTAGAATTGGTTGGCTGGTATTAAATTCTGAGTACATATGATAGAAGCCTGGCGCAGGATGGAATTACAAGTATGCAATATACTTCTGGTTAAATTGATCTCAGTGAGCTTCATGGGATCAGCAGGGGTATACTTATTTTTTTATTATTTTTTAAAATGTCTATTTGTTTTTGAGAGACAGAGAGAGACAGAGCATGAGCAGGGGAGGGGTAGAGAGAGAGAGGGAGACACAGAATCTGAAGCAGGCTCCAGGCTCTGAGCTATCAGCATAGAGCCTGATGTGGGGCTTGAACCCATGAGCCATGAGGTCATGACCTGAGCCGAAGTTGAACACTCAACCAACTGAGCCACCCAGGTGCCCCTGCAGGGGTACACTTTACAAAGGAAGTCATAATGTCCCTGACCAAGTTACTTTGTAAGGACTCCATCCACAATGTATACAGATCCTGGGGACATTGATAGGCTAATTGTAGGGATGGTTTGTGGATGGCATCTTTATAATCCAGAGATTGCCCTACAAAAACTTTAGTAACATCGTTAGAGCACAAACCTGCCAGCTGGATGGTCTGATATGATTATATGGGAAGGACCAATATGCCTGAGATACAATTTGAGGCATGATATCAGGAAGGAGTGACTCGTTTAAACATTGCTTCCATTGGTACCATTTGATATAGAGAGAGGTAAGCTCTGGGTCAGTATTCACACCCAAAGGCACCTGCCAACATCAGGCCCTCAGCCACCTTATGGTGCACCTGGCTGATTTTGTTCCAGCACATCTCCTGAAACAGAGTTAGTCCTGAAAGGACTAGCAACTTTATCATCCAGGTTACATAGTAAGAGTAATAGCTATATGAAAGGAGAGCATTAGCATTTGACTAGCTTGTGGAGGCCTTCTGGGTAAGCAATCTGGAATACTGACGAAGGATGGAATGAAGATGCTTTGGAGCAAGAGGTCATTTACCTTAGTATTCCCTGGCAAGAGTATTCTGGTGCCTCCCACAAGACAGCAGTCAGAGAAGGGGAGGGTTCTCCCTCATCTTCTGTAAGAGCATCACCCAATGCCCTTCTCTGGTAGCCTACACTTGGACTAGGGGTGCCATTCCTGTGTTCCAGCTCTTAACTAACACACCAATACCTTGTTAAAATCTTAGCCAATTCTACTGGTTGGCAGCTGGGTCTGTGTTTAGAGTTAGGAAATACACCCACTGAGGGAATCTATCCTCCATATGGTATTAATAGGCAGAAGACATATCCGTTGCACCTCAAATGAGCTCTGATAAGCAGTGCTCCAAAATTTCAGAAGACTTTGGTTAGTGTTTGTTTGTTTGTTTGTTTGTTTGTTTTTGAGTTTGCATTTTGGGATGGGAATCTAAGGCAGCACTCCTCAGGGAAAAGCAGAGCCTGTAAGCAGGAGATCCCTCATGATAGAATTACCCTCAGGGAGAGCAAGTTAGTCAGCCATTTGCAGCTACAAGGCATCTCCTTGTTAACTGCAATCACCACTCTACGGCTCTGTTGGTGGCAATTGTTATCACTTTGTTAAATTAACATTTGTTAAGTGAAGCACAAGGTGCCCAATGGGGAGCTAGGGTTCAACAACAGAACACAAGGGAATTGAAATAGAGAAGTTTATTACTTATAGGTCCAAGAGGAAATACACAATGGCCTCTGAGGAACCATATAGGAAGTCAAGGCAGTAGGTAAGCAAAGAGAGGCAGAACCTGGGGTACATGCCTTTACTAGTGTGTGTGGACAGAATGCTTTGAGGTTACCAGGCTATTGCCAGATTGGCCATTTCAAACTAAAAAGACAGGTGTTAAACTCCACAGGGGTCTTAGACTGGAGAGATTGTTTTATCACAAGGGCCATGTCAGAAGGTCATATCAAAGGGTTCCCTGGGTGGCTACGTCCAAAAGTGTCTGCGCTTCAGCTCATGATCTCATAGTTTGTGACTTTGAGCCCAAGTCTAGCTTTGCCCTGATAGTGCAGAGCCTGCTTTGAATTCTCTGTCTCTGTCTCTCTATCTCTGCCCCTCCCTTGCTCACAGTCTCTTTCTTAAAAATAATTAAACATTAAGAAAATTTAAAAAAAAAAAGAGAAAGAAAGAAAGTCATATCAGAATCTTGCATGCCTTCATATGAGGAGCTAGTGTCATTTTAAGGTCCCAGAAGACTGCTGGCCAAACAAAATGGATGCCAAGGCAGCAATGCTATGGGATAGCACAGCCAAATTTTACAATAAATGATACAGATTTGTCTTCTATCCCCAGTACTTTTGATCTATTTAAACCTAGACTCTACAACAACTGAAAACCTGGAGACCCTTTCAGCTCTATTGTTTCCTTATCCTGTAGATCTGCTTTCATTCTGACATCACAGGATTTTTCTAATGCTCATGCCAACTCAAAAGCTCATTAAAACATTTTACTTTGTTTTGTTTTTCAAGTTGTCTTCTACTGAGAGGGGTTGTTGTAAATATTTAACAGAAATTCTTAAATTTTCTCTATAACATGGAAATGACCTGACATTGTATTTGCTTATGTTTTATGGTATTGTGCCATATTGCAAGCCTTATAAGAATATATTTATATTTACCTGTGCCTGTATATGTTTCTAATAAAAACAGTTTCTGTCATATGTAGTTGTTCAGTCGATATTTGTTCAATATCCAACATCTTCTTCTCCACCAATCTTTTGATTTTCAGCAGCCTCCAACAGATGTTTGTCCCTCTAAAGTTTATCTTCCACACAATTTCCAGAGTGATCTTTTGAAAATATACACTTATTTATGTCTCACCATTAATAAAACTTTTCACACCTCTATTACCTCCAGGATAACTTCCAAATTCCTTAGTTTAATAGAAGATGTCTTTTAAGATTTACTTATTCCTATCCTTTTAATCGTCAGACTCTCCTTGAGCCTCAATTTGTACTCTAGTCCTATAGAAATAGCTGTAGCTCACAAAGAGGTATCATCCCACACCTGTCAGAATGGCTAACGTAAAAAACACAAGGAAAAAAAAAAGACAAGAAACAAGTGTTGGTGAGGATGTGGAGAAAAAAGAATTCTCTTGCACTGTTGGTAGGAATGCAAATTGGTGCAGCCATTGTGGAAAAGAGTATGGAGTTTCCTCATAAAATTAAAAAGAGAGCTACCCTACAACCCAGAAATCCAGGAATTGCACTACTGGGTATTTACCCAAAAAATACAAAAACAGTAATTCAAAGAGATACACCCATATGTTTATTATAGCATTATCTACAAATAGCCAAACTATGGTAGCAGCCCAAGTGTCCATTCATAGATGATAGGATAATGAAGATTTGGTATATATATATATATATATATATATATATATATATATTGGAATATTATCCAGCTATAAAAATGAGTGAAATCTTGCCATTTGCAGCAACGTGGATGGAGCTACAACGTGGATGGAGCTAGATAGTATAATGCTAAGCGAAATAAGTCAGTCAGAGAAAGACAAATGCCATATGTTTTCACTCATATGTGGAATTTAAGAAACCAAACAAATGAGCAAAGGGTGAGAGGGAGTGAGAAATCAAGAAATGGACTCTTTAACTATAAAGGACAAACTTATGATTACCAGAGGGGATGTGGGTGGAGGAATAGGGGAAATGGGGGATGGAGATTAAAGAGTACACTTCTGAAAAAAAATAAATAAATAAAACAATAGCTGTAGTTCTGTCACACGATGCTGTCCCATTGCTTCTCCATGTTATTTTAGCCACTCTTCTTTATTTGCCAAACTCCTAGTTGTCCTTCATATCCATCGTCGTAAATCAACTCCATTATATATATTTTTTTCAGCAGTTTTTCTTTTTAAGTACTTTTGTTCTTCTTGCTGCTAATATCTTCCCTGTAATACTGTTTTTTTCAAGTCTATCATGCTAAAAGGTATTTACTCTATTATCAGAAATATCTTTGTCTTTGCATCTCTCTAGTTTTAAATAGTAGTGTTCTCTTTTCAATTGTTGTTATTATTATTATTATTATTATTATTATTATTATTTTGTTATAGCTTATACACCTGTCTCCTCTCGCTTCTCATTATTTACACCTCCTTTCAACATATCTGCAGTGTGTACAATGTATTTTGGTCAAATAATCAATCGATAAGTTCATGCTTTGACAGCCTGCATTTTGCTTTTTCTCCTCACCTAAAGGATTGTATAAATTGTCTTTTGTAAAGATAATACAATATTACCTGACTCACAAATCAATTGGAGATTCTGCATGTCCTTAATCTCTCCCGGTGCTTGTCATTGTGTGCCAACCCCTGGCATTAATCATGTGTTTCTGATATTTTGACATCTCAAGCCTTACTGACCCTGGAGGGACTTTCCTTAGAGGAGTGTGCCTTTCATATGCAAACTACTCAATCAGGAGCCCTTATTCCCCCAAAGCCTCCTTTTTTAGGTTAGTTTTGTAGGTCAGCCTCCTTTTCTGGCAACTAATCATCCCAGGGCAAGATATCAGTCAACTAGGAGGAGCCTAGAGCCCCAGAGCCCCTGAAATTATTAAAGCTAGGAAATTCTAAGCCCGCATCTTGGCCTCACCCATTCCTTCTCACAGAAATCACACTAGGTTTTTGCCCTTGTTTCCCCCTCACTCCTTCAGCCTCCAGGCCAACGCTGAGGCCTCCTGGTGGCCCTGCCTGGTGTGGCATGCTCCCTAGGAACTGAGTTAAACACATTGGCAATTGTCTACCCATCTGTTGGCCTCACTGCACCTGAATAATAAAACCTACATTTTGGTTTCTGTGGCAGAGGAGCCACCTGATATTCTGGGATTATTTCCTTTTTGCTGAATTCCAGACTAGTTACCTAATATACAGGGCCCCTTGCAAAATGAAAATTCATGACCCTTTACTCAAAAAGGAGGAAAAATGTGTCATTAAAGGTACTAAAATGTAAGGTTTTTTCTCTTAAAATATTTTGCTACTTATCAAACATATTTAGAGTAATAATGATACATGAGTAACAATACAGATGTAAAAATTGCAAAATATATTTTATTTCTCTAATTATACACAGTAAATAATAATGCTTTGTTAATGTTAGATTTTGATTTATCATAAGATTTTACTGGCTCGTTTTTTGCAAATCCATTTATTAGGTCATCAAAAGATATACTTTTAGCAAGTTCATTTTCGATTGATATAATTAGAAATGATGTCAGTTTTTCCTGACAAATGTAGGGTCTCAATGTTTCAGTGTTAAGTCTCAATATATTAAATAACATTTAATACTTTTTAATTTGGGGGAAGACCTCACCTGTTGGTATGATTGTTACTGAAGCTAGTAAGTCTGTTTTGTAGGTTGTTGTAACATTGGGATAAGTTCTTTTTTTTTTTTTTATTTTGAGAGAGATGGGGAGAGGCAGGGAAAGAGGGGGACAGAGAATCCAAAGAGGGCTCTGTGTTGAGAGCAGTAAGCATGATGCGGGGCTCAAACTCACAAACCTACAAACCGTGAGATCATGACCGAGCTGAAGTCAGATGCTCACCTGAGTCACCCAGGAGCCCGACATTGGGATAATTTCTGATAAATTATTTCAAAATACAAACTTTGGAATATCTAGACCTGATAATTCAAGCAGAACAATTTTCTAAAAGAAATTTTGCTCCTGGAGTGCCTGGGTGGCTCAGTTGGTTAAACGTCCAACTCTTGGTTTCTGTTCAGGTCATGATCTCATGGTTCGTGAGTTAAAGCCCTGTGTCAGGCTCTATGCTGTCAGCGCAGAACCTGCTTGGGGTTCTCCCTCTCCCTCTCTCTCTGCCCCTACCACGTACTCGCTCACTCTCTCTCAAAATAAATAAACTTTAAAAAAAGAAAGAAATTTAGCTTTGCGTACAAATCTCCTTCATTTAAGTATGGATTTGATTGTAAATGAAATGACTTTTTGTGTTTCTTCTAATGTTTCCTGTCACAGAAGTTGTAGGAGAAACAAAATGTGACTTCAAGATTTGTATACAATTCAAGGCAACTAATTATTCATTCTATCACTCTATGTTCAATTGTAAGAAAAAAAAAATAAAATTATCATCCTTTTTAATATTTGGTCATTTGAAGCTTCATATGAAAACAGTTTTATTTTCCATTACATGTGGCAAATCTTTAAATTTAATTTATATTTCTAAGCCTGTGGATTTTTGTTTTGCAGTATTGTTGCAGTTTCCAGAATCACAGAATCTAAACACTGAAAAATTTTAGTATCATCCTAATATGCTTTATTGCAATGGTTCCGTATACACTTTATTCTGTAAAAATTTACTGACAAAGTTTGCTGCCTGAGCACCTCCAGTTCATGTTCAGGCAGGAGAATTAGAAGTTGTGCATATGCCAAGGGATGGATTCACAGATCGACAGGCAGGCTGGTTTCCCAGGGCATGTAGAACCTTACCTGTCTTCGGTGTGGGTCTCTGTTGCTGCTGCTGCTGTCTCTCTCTGGGTCCATGCCCCCGGCCCACAGCTTTGGCCTTAAAAGTTTGTTGCGGTCTGCCAGACAGCTGCTCAGCACCCCCAGGCCACCCATGTTGCGGGCCCTGAGTCTGCCCTGTGTGCACTACAGTTAAGCATATATTTCCACTGTCCATGACACGTGCACATGCTGTTTTCCTATCAGACTTACTTTACAATATACAAGTTCAAAGACAAGAAAAAATTCAAAATTGGGACATCAGAGCATTAAAACCATCACAGGCTCCTTCTGCAAGTGTTTTTGTTGTTGTTGCTTTTTTTTTTTTATTTCCACATAGGTCTCTCTCTCTCTCTTTCAGTCTCTCTCTCTTACACACACACACACACACACACACACACACACACACACACCAGCTCTATCTGTATCAGCTCTATATGATTTAACTGATTCTTGTTCTTTGCCTCACATTTTGCAAGAACACTTCCAAGAATTTGGTCATTTACCCTCAACTCTATCCTCCAGGAAAAATCAGTCATCCAAATAAGAAATGTTAATAATTATCTGTAATTTTTTAACTCTCTACTTTGGTATCTCTCCAACTATCTCCATGGTCTCTGTGGCCAATAGTATACTTTTAAAAAATATTTATTTTCAAGCAATCTCTACCCACAACGTGGGGCTCGAACCCACAACCCTGAGATCAAGAGTTGCATGCTCTGCCGACTGAGCCAGCCAGGAGCCCCTGCTTATAGTATACTTCAACTCAGATGGCTCACTCTGGAAACTTCCAGGGTTCTGTATGTTTTTAAGAAGTCATTATCTTCCCAGAAAAATTGGCTCCTTTTTCTGTCTCTCTAAATCCTATAAATAATGTTGCTATTCTCTAAGTGATCCAGTCTCCAAGCTGAGTGTCAACACTTACATTCTCTTTATATACCATCACTTCTTTCGGTACCATTCCCTACTATGTTTGGCATTCACCATCTCCCTTCTCTATTATTATCATAGCTTGCCAAGTGGTCTCCCTGCTCTGGGAGTCCTTCCTTCCTTTACTCTATCCTACATAGGAGCAACTGAACAAGCTGCATAAAGTGTTCTTTTGATGCTGTTACTTTTCTTCCCTCCACCTCAATCCTGCATTTAAAGTGCATAATCTAAAATGAAGTATAAACTTTCCCATCACAGTGTTCGCCATGATCTAGATGGTTAAGCTATCATTTAAATGTCACAACAGACTACTATTCTCAGATAGAATAACCTATTATTTATTCTCCTTATCCATAAATCTCCATCACCTCACTCCATTTACACACACACACACACACACACACACACGTGCGCACGCACCCATGTTCAAATGTTTTCCATTTTCCATTAACTTTATCTGTTGTGTCTGTTGCTCTGGCAACAAAGAGAACTTTGGGGGTGCCTGGGTGGCTCAGTCGGTTGAGCGTCTGACTTTGGCCTAGGTCATGATCTCGTGGTCTGTGAGTTCGAGCCTGTGTAGGGCTCTGTGCTGACAGCTGGGAGCCTGGAGCCTGCTTCGGATTCTGTGTCTCCTCTCTCTGCCCCTCCCCCTCTCATGCTCTGTCTCTCTCTCTCTTTCTGTCAAAAATAAATAAGCATTAAAAAAAAAATCAAAGAGAACTTTGACCATTGACACCATCCACCATCTTCTCCTTTTCTTTTTGGTATGTCTTATCTTTCCAGATAGATAAGAGCTAAAATTAAGGATGTTTGGTGGAGTTAAGCAGTACCTTTCCTCAGAGATTCTCCTTGTTGCAAATGTCAGAGAATGATCAGATGTAATTAAGAATGTAAAATTATGGTCTATGAGCTCAACTGAAAAGAAGCTAATAGTGATCTGCAGTTGGGGATCAGACACAGACAGATATCTCTGAAAACCTAGGCACTTATGACAGGAGCTAGAGTCAAGGGAAGAACACCAGGACTCTAGAGCATGAGTACCCTAAAAGCCTGACATGTGCCAGAGCATACAGGAGGGACTAGATTACTGTGTCACTGTGAGACTATGATCGTAACCCCTCCTCACTGCAACCCTTCACACCTATGGTCTGTTTATACTCTCCTGGGATAATTGCACACTAGGCAGACGAGGATGATTGAAAAAAATCTGTGCAGCTACTGGCACTGCCTTTCACAGAACTGCATGTAGGAATGGGGTTGTGGATTTAGTTAAAAAAAAATGAAAGCAAAAACAAAAAAAAGGACTCCAGGTTAAATTTTAATTTCAGGTAAACAAAGAATGCCTATTTTAGTGTAAGTGTGTTCCAAATACTGCATATGTATATATATACATGTAAATATCTATATACATATGCATATATAATATGAATATGTATTATGTACATATGTATATACAATATGTGTTTCAGTATGTATGTATGTATGCTTATGTAGTGCTTATGCTGTGATTTCTCTGTTAAATTTGAACTTTAGATAACCAAAACTAGAGGTTTTTGTATGTCTCAAGCATAGCACAAGTTATACCTATAGTAAAAACAATCTATTCTGTATCCGAAATTCAGTTTGAATTGGCATCCTGCATTTTACCTGTCACTGTGGCACAAGAAACAGTGGTTTCCCTGCTGCTGGAAGGGAGGACACGATGACAACTGGCTGCTGTGTAGGGCGTCACCCACAAGCCACACTGGCAGAGCCACCAGGGTGATAGGCAACAGAGTGGGGAGACCCCAGAGCTGCAGAAGTGGATGTAATTACATCTCATAGTACCTGCCCAGGCCCGGAACAGGGCGAGGGCAGAAAGATTACAAAAAACAGCCAAGGGCTTCTGATGCACTGTCTCCCTCCCCACCACTGATAATCCTAGTCTGGAAGTCAAAATGAAACCACAGGGCTAATTGTTCCTTTGAGTAAACTGTTACCGTTTTGTCAAAGAAAAGCACCCAAATGACAGCAAATAATAGCTATTTATTCAGAACTTCAACATAAAGGGAGTTAGCTACAATCACTTGACTCTGGGAGAGTGGGAAAGCAGGTAGGGGGTTGGAAAAGCTTTATAGGAAAAAAATGGAAGGCTTTGGAGATGCTCTGATTGGAAGCTTCCACAGGAAGGAGTTGGAGGCAGACTGAGTAGAAGCAGGATGTCTTATGTGATTAGTTTGGGAAGATTGTTTTATTTTCTCTGATTGGTCCTGAGTTGGAAACAGGGAAAAAAATAGGATGCTTGAAGTCATTGACCAAGTCCTTATTACTCTAAACCAATTGCTACAAGATTTGTGTGGTTTCTTAGACCGGTTGCTGCTGAGTCCATGTCAGATTTTTAGGCACATATGGTCTGATCATTGTCCAGTGGTTTATTTAGTCTCCTGAGTATGTATATCTTATAAATAAAATTGATTATTTATTTCAAGTTCTCGGGCAGTGTCTGGCATATCACAGTGCTCCACAAAGCATTGCTATGATCAATAATAATAGTAGTTACTGTACTGGTGCATCACACACAGAGTCGGACACCGAGGCTTCTTTCCAGGAAGCAGCTTTATTAGTGCTAGGATGGGCTCAGTCTGCTAAGACCCAAAAGGCTGAGCCCTAATCACAAGGGAGGGGCGGGGAGGGGGTTGGGGGGGCATTGTCTTTTGTACAATTTTTGCTCCTTTGTCTCCCATATATGGTAACATGGGTGGTCTATGTTAAGAACATCATGCAAGTGCACATAGCCAGGTTGCCTTCTCTTGTCTTGAGGCTTTCACCACATTCCTTAGGGAGGGACTCTACCACATTACTATTACTGTTGTTAGGTTTATATTCTAAACATATTGAGGAAGAACACTAAGAAACTTGGAAACGGGGCATCTGGCTGGCTCAGTTGGTTACGCGTCTGACTTCGGCTCAGGTCATGATCTCACGGTTTGTGAGTGTGAGTCCAATGACCAGGTATCTGTTGTCAGCAGGAAGCCCGTTTCAGATCCTCTGTCCCCCTCTATCTCTGCCCCTCTCTCTCTCTCTCAAAAATAAATAATTAAACATTTAAAAAAAGAAACCTGGAAGCAGCAAGTCTGGAAAGTTTTCTTTCCCTCCTCTTGATGAGAGAGTATGTAAAATAAGGCTTGTATTGACTTGTAGGAAATTGTCTTTTTTGTAGGTCAAAAGTGTTTAAATATTTACAATTTTAATGGATCCACTACAAAATATTAATTAAACATTATTTAGCTGATTGTGTATATATAAAATTATATGACAACCCATGCATTTACTTTAAAATCTTTATCAATAATATTCTTCCTTTTATACTGCGAAAGCTTATTATTTCATTCAGTGAAGATGTCAAACTTTTAGAAGCAAGATATGCATACTTGCAGAGGGAGTAATAATTACATGGCATGATTATCATGGAATGATTGTTTTAAAAGAGAATAAATCAATAAATGTAAGGAAAGGTTATTCACATCGCCTTAATGCTCCCCAAACTTAGAACATTTGTGAAGAAGCAAAATGTTTGAAACTCAATCACTTTACCTGGTGTGGTATTTTGCAAAGTGTGCTTAGAGAAAAGTGTTGCATGAAAGAATTAAGTATTTGCAACTTTAAGAGGATGAGTTCATATGCTTTCTCAAAATTAAGCTCAAGACCTGCTTGGAGAACTCTTCCTTTTAGGTGTAGTTTGCTTTTTTTCTACAATATCCTAATATGAAGTGAGCCCAGTTACAGCCTACTTAATTATTTGCATATAATCACTTATATTATTTGGTAATATTGCTTTTAGATCTATTTTTATGCAAATGAAGGGAATGGTAAAATCACTCTACAATGAGCCTAATGGCATTGTTCAGGTTGTATTCTTCAGGTTCTAATTGGTTTCTTTTTGATCCACTCCCCTTTCACCTGTGAGATAAATTGGTCAAGGTGGAGGGCTGCACAGTTTATTTTTAAAAACGATATAAATGTTAGTTAAGGGATGAAATGGAACCATTAACAAGTCATGATTTCTATCGTGCTGTCCAGGTGAGGTAAACATGAAACCTGAGTTTATTGGCTCCGAAATGAAATAAGTGTGGTAGGTTTATTTTGCCAGATATCAAGTGTTCACTGTATTAATGATGAAAATTGCCAGAAAGGATAAATTCAATCCATAGTTTGTACACACAGGTAAGATAAAGGCTCATCTTTGTAAGAAAAATTTTCCTTTCTACTAGCTTTAAACACATACATTAATAGTGACTAAACCTGAATTCAAATGATGCTTTATTTAAAACTATAAAAGAACATTCCATAGGGTTAAAGTATTTCCACATATGCAAATATTTCAGAAATTTCTTCTCGTAATTAAGCTTTGTTGTTCTAGAAAAGAAGGCATGTTTTGCATATGCTAAGGTCACTCTTAATCTTCTATATTTCCATATGTAAAGAGAATTGTAAACTTCCCCGGGCCAATTCCTCAAAGATGTTTCTTAAAAGACTATTGGCTTAAGAGAATTATTTGGCATGAGTACAAGTATTATTGAACTTTTATTAAAGTGTCTTTTACACTGCAGAATTTTTATGTAATCAGGACAGAAGCCAACACATATAGACTAATAAATAACAACGTTTTACAATGGATATCTGCTGTAGTTGCACATAATCAGAATTACTATATGGCCAGCAGATGGGTGCTTAGCCAGTTGGATAAAACTTCTATTTGAACAGCTTTTGGAAAAAAAAAAAAAAGCCTGAATATCAGAGAACATTTTTTTTTCTTTCGTCATTTCCCATGAAATAACCGAAATAACTTGGTATCTACTTGCAAAGATTCAAATTCACTTAAAGCATACTAATTAAGGAGTAGTTATAATACCTTTTATCTCTTTCCATTTACTCTTCCTTAATTTTACAATTACAAAAATAACACTGAATGCAGTGAATATAAAACTAACTGCAGAACTTCTCAGGATAATCTTCCAGGCATTTAGCAGCCTTTAGCCATATGGGTTTTACATGTGCAGATCCAAAATGGCTCTTATCCATATACATTTATGGAGAATTTTTTTTAAAGAAAATATATTTGGGTGATATTGAGGACAAGTGTTAGCAACTATGAAACTGAGTTTGCCATAGGCCAGATATCATCTGTTTGTAAACCACTTGGTATAGACTTGCCTTTTTTTTTTTTTTTTGGATCGACTTGTATTAGTTCTTGTTTGTGAGCATCAGTTCTAAATACAAAAAAAAATTGAGTTTTTAATTTTTTGGTTGGCATCTTAAATTGAAGTACACTGGAAAACCTTTTTGGGACAAACACTGTTTCTTATTAGAATCATTTAGCTGACAGCACGGTGGACCTGTCAGAATCTCTGGAATCCTCCTTTTGCCAACCTGATCTGTCAATCCACCACTCACAGGGTCTCAGTGTCCCTTGGCCTTCAGAAGATGGCCTGCATGCTTGAAGCTACCATGCACACTCAGAGGGCTGTAAGTGCCTGGGGGTTCACTTTCCACTAATGACCCAGGCCAGAAGGCAACGACTGATTGACCTTGTACAATGGATGGATATTAGTAATGTAAGTAAAGTGGATAAAGAAGTGACCTTTGGTTTGGAGATTTAAATAAATATGATCATCTTGATTCCTTATTTTCTTTCTTCCTTGAGAGAATGAGCTGTTTCAGTTCATGACTATAATTTCTAAAAAACGATACAATATACCAATTGATTCTCAGAGGTGATTTTTATTTTTTATTTTTATTTTTTTTACTTTTTTAAAAAATGTTTATTTATTTTTGAAGGAGAGGGACACAGAATGTGATGGGGGAGGGACAGACAGAGAGGGAGACACAGAATCTGAAGCAGATTCCAGTCTCTGAGCTGTCAGCACATGAACTGTGCCATCATGACCTGAGCTGAAATCGGATGCTTAACCGACTGAGCCACCGAGGCACCCAAGAGAGGTGATTTTTAAATGTGGGCAGAGGGGAGGGGTGCGAGGTTCATAGATAAATTTTGCCATATTGGGCAAATCCTTTTTTCTATGACTCTGAGGTTACACAGTACTTTTTCATGTTCCCTGTGACTGAATGTGATAAAGAAAAATCTCTTGGGATAGGTGCTAATACAAAAGCTAACTTGAGTAGCTCAATGACAAAGGGATGAGAGTGGCAATAAAGAGGGTCTACAAGAACTCAAGTAATGACAAGGCGGATAATGCAAATAAAAATGTTAAAATCACATATTTTCAATTTTGAAGATTTAATTTCAACTTTAAGTGGAACATATTTGTATTGAAGCTATTTTGTCTACTATGATGAGTCCTGACTCTTCTATACTGGAGATTTACATTCAGCTTCATATGAGGATTGAGTAACTTGTAATAAAACTCAATAAAGCACACAAACATAATTGTAGTCCCAAGAACTTTGCAATCCTATGCTCTATGGTTATTAACTTATGCATGAAAAGTAGAATCTTTGACATTTTTCTAAGAATGTATTTCATTTTAAAAGAAAACAACACTTTCAAATGACTATGCATGAGGTTTTTAACGATTAAATGGTCTGTCATAATTCTTGACTCTAGTCAGTAAGATACAATAATTAATGAATAAGTTAGTTGCTTTTAATGTTCCACAGTTTAGTGATATACAACTTACAGTGTCTCAGAATCTTTTAGAGTTATGCCTAGATGAGCAGGCATCTGATATATTGCTTCTTTGGTAAGAGTATAATAGCTAAAGAACAATTACTAGCTTTGTGAGGATGGCATTTTATCAATGGAACTTCCATTAAGTTAGCCTTTCATCTTGTTAATGTCATGCTCTTTTTTCAGGACCTTGACATCATTATAATGTGTCACTGTAGAGGGAAAAATGTACTTTTTAAGTGCCAGAGGTATAAATGTGTATTTCTGTCTCTGGTAAATTAGCATTCAAAGCTTTCTTGTGACAGTCATTTTAAGGACTACACAGGAATAATACAGATATAAAAAGTATATTACTATACAAGAAAAAAATACAAGTTGCCCAACTGCTTATTAACATTCACTCTTTACATATGGCATTCCCCCAAAAATAATTTTAAAGGGGTTTTCATGGTATAGTCAGTGTTCTGCTTCACTTGTCCTAATGGGAACGCTTAATCTGAATTAAGTGGAATATTCATCAAGATGGCATTTAAATATCTCTTTCCTGTATACAGAGCCATCTTATTGGTTAGAAATTAAATGCTTTAAAATAATGAAATGCTTGTTCCTGTTATGTGATTTGATTGTATTGTTATTGTATTTTGTGGAGAGAGAGCATATCAGGAAGTATAAATATAGTAGAATTAACTGTTATCTTGAATAAGTATAAAATGTTATTGAAAGTAGTTATGCCTGCATAATGCCAAAAAGGAAACATTAAAAGTTGAAAAATTCAGGCCAATAGCCAGATTTTTGATTGATTGGACTACAAGTAGCTGATCTGATAGATTACTTTTTTCCTCCAAGTAACTGCCCAGTTGTTTGATGAAGCTGACCAAATCTGGCAATCTCTGTGGGTGGTATCTTATTGAATTAGGAAAATATCAATGCCCTCTCAATAAATCTGAGTGCAAAACTCTTTACTAGCTAACCTCCAATCCTGTAATTCTGGTCATAAGATGACTACCTCTTGATGTCTTCAAAATGGGTAAAAATATTTTTCTACACATTTGGAGATAAAAATTTCAGAAAAAAAAAACAACTTTTCTACTTAAAAACAAAACCTTGCTGTCATCTTGTTCAGCATATTCCTTTCAAGTTTTTTTTTTTTTTTTTTTTTTTTTACCAGTGTCTTCTTTAGTTGTCAATGAACATATTAGATCTTCCCACACTCATAACATTTCTTAGATTTTCTACCAGGTTTTAATGTACCAGCCTTTAATGTACCAGCCAAGAGTATAAATGAGATCAAATGCAAGTATTCCAAATAAATGAAGGAAGGATTTTTCACATGGAGAGCTATCTAGGCTTCAGAGTCCCACTCTTTTGTTCCTAAGCTTCCTCTCCCTTTGAGGGCTATCTTAGATAGTCTTACTTGGCAAGACCACGGGGAGGAAAGGGGACCAAGAAGTTAATCTCTGGTGGATACCTGACATACCAAAGTTGGCTAATAATCCTCTAATGTTTTAACTAAAAGAAAGCAAAGTGCCCTTCTCTTAATTCCCTGTAGCACATCTGAGACAGCGCTAAGAAGATACAGGCACAGCTGTAATATGGGGTCATATATTACTAAAGAGAAATACAAAGGTAGAGGGTTTCTTTGTTACAAAACCAGGCTGGAATGCTGGTGGAAACACCAAGCAGCACTCGGAGATCTTGGTGAATTGGAGATTTATTTACCACCGGTAGGCTCAGAGGAGACTGTTTCTTCAAAGATCTGAGCGTCGAATGCAAGTGGGAAGGGTAATTTATAGTTGTCAGCTTCCATATCTGTGGGGGTTTTCATGCGTGCAGCAAACAGGGCAAGAAGAACCTGGAAGAGGGGTCTCCAAGCTAGAGACCAGAGCTTGTTTTAGTCCCGCCGGCCATCTTATGGTGTAAAACTTTATTCATTTTCCCAACATCTTTTTTAGATTTAGTAATTCCCTGCTAAAGACTCCAGCTGGAATGCCCACTCTTTCCCCCTCCACTCCAGTTGTACCCAAAGTGGAAGATGTCATCTAAACTGTATCACCCAGGTCCACTATAATGCATACTTAGATTTTGAATTTCTGAATGCAAAGATTCAATTGAATTGAATTCAACAACAACAACACCACGAACAAAAAAACAACACGTTTTTCCCACCTATTTCTCCAAATGTTGGCTTCCTGTGTCTTCCTTTAATATTAAAAAAGACTAACATTCGAATACAAAGGAAAATATCTAACGTCTTCACAAGATGCTTATGCACATATACCTGTCAGGAGGCTTTGTTTTAAAACTCTTCTAATGTCTTGAGTTCATTTTCTTTCTTTTCTCTTTTACTATTGTAAAGGAATAGCTTTTGTTGCTAGTTATCTCAAAGGAATAGCTTTTGTTGCTAGTTCATTCGGACTGTTTGCAATCATCTTTCTACTACTGCTTAACTTGAAACTGACCATCTAATCACAAAATCAAGTGACCCTTTCTCAGTCTAAACCTTTATCAATCTCTCTGTGACTATCCACACCACTGACTGTCTTAAAACTGTGTCATGCTTTGGGTCCAGTGAACATACTATTCTTTCTGCACAACCTGTTCCTCTCCTTTATTCTTTAATGACTCTTCTTGGTTCTCTATTTCCTGAACGGAGTTGTGTTACTAGAGTCAAGGTCATGCTTTTTTTCATCTCTACTGGTCTCGCTTCTTTGGCATTCCCACATTTACAACTATCCCATCTATGTGAGTAATTCTGAAATCTGAACCTTGAGATGTCTTGACTGATCTTATCCATAATCTATTACTGTCTGTTGTGAGATCTAGCTGGACATCCGAATAGACTCTTCAAACGCAGCATGTTTTAAACAATATTCACTTTATTCTTCAAAACAATTATTTTTTCTAATTTCTTCTTTTATTTGGCTTATGATAATTCTGTTTTTCTCAATTGCCTAGTCTCCACATGCCTAAATAAAATTTTATTTCTGTCTACTCATCAGTCATCATATATATAATCATTTTCCAAAGCAGTTTTGTCTCTGAAATATATTTTGATGTTGTCCTTTTCTGTCAATTCCATTGTTTTTCTATTCAAGTTTTTTTTTTTTTTTTTTTTTCATATCTGGCCTTAACTATTCCTTTTCAAAAAAATTTTTTGGGCCCCTGTGTGGCTCAGTTGGTTAAGTGTCTGACTCTGGCTCAGGTCATGATCTCACAGTTCATGGATTCGAGTCTGCATTGGGTTCTGTGCTGCAGCTCAGAGCCTGGAGCCTGCTTCATATTCTGTGTCTTCTCTCTCTGCCCCGTCCTCCACTCACATTCTATCTCTCCCTGTCTCTTAAAAATGAAGAAACATTAAAAATTTTAAAAATATTTTGGTTATCAAAATAATTTTTATAAATAGTAAAAAAAACCAAACTAGAATGAAATTTGAAATTCTCTTCCAGCACAAATATGCTATTCCCTCTTCACCACAGTTTGTGTGTCATTACAAAAATCATCATTTGTGCATGTAATCATATTTCCAAATTATCTCCAAAGTAGCTGAAATAACATACTCTTCATCAATGTATGAAGATGTGATTTCCCCACATTCTCCTAAGTCTTGTGTTATCGTTCCTCCATATTTGCCAATCTGTTCTCTTACTGTTGTTTTATTTTACATTTTATTATTTGTGAATAAGATTGAGCATCTATTCATATGCTTATAAGTAATTTGTATTGCTTTCTCTGTGAAATGTCTGTACATATTGCCTTTTATTTATTTATTTATTTTCTTTCTTGTCTCACTACCTCAAGCCTCTCTTGGCTTCTAGGATGATTACAAATTGTTTCTAGATTAATTTTACTAGTTCACATCTCTAACATATTTCCCAATTAAAGTACTTTAAATTATTGTTGATTTTCCACTGTATAGAATTTAAATCTCTTAGTCTGGTGCACCAGTCAAGGTTTTTAGGTACAAGTATTAGGAACCAGAAATCTGAATGACTTCAGAAGAAAGACATTTTGTTAGGATACTAAGAAACCCACAGTCTGTGACAGGACTTGAGAACAATAACGATAGGTCATGCATTTGGGGAAAGAAAATACTTATAATTATTCTAGCAAACTGCTTCATTAAACATAGCACTAATGTTGCTCTAATATCAACGGTATTGAAAAAATAGATATGGTCAATGGAGCTACACTCATGGCCAACTTTGGAAAATAAGTGAAGCTGATTTCATTGCTACCGTACCTAGCTGGTCATTCACATCAGATTAAGAAACTGGGGTGTGTACATCTGATTGTCCTACCTCCTATGATAAACCCTACATGCAAGAGAAATGTAGAAACCTATTATCTGGCACTTTCTGCTTCTATAGTTGAATGTGTGATTTGTTTCACAAATCAGTGAATTCCCTAAGCGTAGGAAGGATTTTAAAAGCTGAACACATGAAGAGTGTCAGATGTGTAATAAGGTAGTTATTAATTTCCTCTCTAAATTTTCCTCACTTTAAAAAAGCTATTTGTTTTATTTTTAACCTAGCTCATGATCAGGTCATCTAGACATGCCATTCCTAATAGATAGCCTGAGTTTCTTGCATTTCTCCTTTTTGTTTATTCTGTTCTTTCCACTTGGATTGCTTACCTTTTGATGTTTTACCCTTTTAAAAAATTCCTACTTCAAACATCACTTTTTTTGAGACTCCCCTAATACTTGCTCTTCTTCTGAACTGTCATACAATTTGATTTCTCCAAACAATAATATCTGTTGCATTCTGCCTTATCTGGAAACTATTCTAGTATATGCCGTCTTTTCCTATTACTATACAAGAACCAATTTTTATAGGGACCATGTATTAAACCTAAATTATTCAGAAGATTTAAATATCAACTAAAAGAATTCACCAGAAAGAGATTTCCAATTACTTCCTATTCATTCATCCATTCAGCAAATGTGTATTGGGTACCTACTGTCTATGCCAACGCTTTGCTCAGAGCTACAGATGTAATGATAAACCACACTAACTCAATGTTTTATAGATTTTAGAAGCCAAACACCAAACTATAACAATAACAAAGCAAACAAAAATTCAAGTAAAAAAAAGCTTCAATAAAATTATTTTTTAAATGTTTATTTATTTATTTTGGGGGAGAGAGAGAGAGAGAGAGAGCACGTACAAGTGGAGAAGGGGAAGAGAGAGAGAGGGAGAGAAAGAATTCCAAGCAGGCTCCGTGCTCAACACAGAGCACACCCCTGGTCTCCATCTCATAACTGCAACATCATGACGTGAGCTGGTATGAAGAGTCCATCACTTCACAAGGGCCCCTTTAAAAGTATTTTAATGTTTGAAATATGAAATAAAAAGCATTTTGTATATAAGGAGCAATTTGGAGGAACATAAGAAAAGGGAAATGGTTTGATTAGTGAGAAGGCTTAATCAGCATGCAAATGAAAGATGATAACTGCATGGATTAACATGGTAGCAACAGGGATGGAACGAGGATTCAAACCAGATGTTGAAAGAGAATTCACAGGACCTAATCGTGATTTGGATGTTGTATATGAAAAAAAAAAATACTAAGGACTAAATCCTTCTGTATTTGCTGAAACTATTTTTTCCACCAGCACTTCCATCATCCCGACCTCCCATCATAGCTGCCTTAGTCACTTTCCCCATGTCGTACAATCTTTTGTCTCCCTAGAGTATTGTATATTGCAAGAACTCATTATAGTGGGAACCCTATAAATCCATAATTTTCAAATTCAGTCGATCCTATCATAGTAAGGATGTATCAGGAGATAGAAGCCACAACTTAGACAGGGAGAGTTTAATATAAATAATTATGAACCGTGACTAGGGAGCAAATATAAAGAGTAAAGAGCTCTCTAAAAACTCTCCTAAGGCTGAAATAGCACAACCAAGGAAGCAACAAATTTGGAAGGGAGTCCTCACGACAAGGCTGGGGATTCAGACCTCACTGGAAAAGGTGCAAATGCAGCACATTGTATGGTAGAGAACTTTGCTGGGTTGCTACAAGCCTGCATTTGTCCACAGTCACTGGGAAAGTAGGAAATATCTTTTAAGGTATGGAGACTAAAGATGTCAGACAGGGAACGGTGGCCAAAGTGGAAGCACCTCTCCAGAGCACAAGTAGGCTGAGACTGGCACAGCTATGATGGGTATAAATGTGCAGGAAACAGGAGCTGGGACTGGCAAGAAGGAAACAACTTTCCAAAATGCAGATGGGATGAGACTACTGTGCAGAGGGATTCTCCACCCTTTTCACTGGCTGAATGGCACAAGGTCAGGCTGATTCACTGTCTGCTTGACAGGCCCACTATGAGTTGGTCACCAATCATCTGGAGCTGAAGACTCAAGCTCCCTGAGATACTGCACACTCTGGCACACAGCTAGGAGTGAACATCACTCTATGTTCCTCTCCCAAGATAGTATAACCATGGAAGAGAATAGAAAGAAGTAAAAGAAAGAAAATCATACCAGAAAGAAAAACTCCTCTTACGGTGTCCCTCTACTGACCCCTACTATCACCTTTTAAAGTCATACTCTGCAACTGGAGCACCTGGGTGGCTCAGTAGGTTGAGTGTCCAACTTTGGCTCAAGTCATGATCTCATGGTTTATGGGTTTGAGCCCTGCGTCTGGCTCTCTGCTGTTAGCATGGAGCCCGATTCGGATCCTGTGTCTTGCTCTCTCTCTGCTCCTCTCCTGCTCACATTCTCTCTCTCCCTCAAGTAAATATTTTAAGAAATTTAAAGTCATACTTGGAACAAAAAAGAAATGCTTAAAAGCAAAACTCCATTCTCACTGTGCAGGTAATGAGGGTAGATTAGGAGCTGAAAGGAAATACATTGATAACCAGAAGAGTCCACTCCTTTGGTTACTTGACTTCTATGTGCATTCTGCCATATACATTTGAACTTCTACATAACGATAAAACAACCCTGTCTTACCACCTAGCAAGATATAACTGTCCTTCTTATGAGTGAATTTTTCACCATTTCCCCAAATAATACACAGCATAATCATTGCCACTATGACATTTCATCTCAGAATGTCTGAAAAATTTCCATTACCTAGAGACTAAGTGTGAAAGTTATTTTTACAACTTGCATGTAAAATAAATCAAAAGCATACGAAGAGAAAAAGAACACAGTATAAACAAACATATGTATACAACAAACAAAGAAAAAAATATACAAACTATAGTCCCTCTTTCTGCAACTGGTCACAAGGCTACAATATTTATGGCTTCCTTCTTTTATCCCCAGTTTCCCTTGCTCTCCACTAGAACTTCAACTGGCAGTGAAGAACTCAGTAACAGCTCTCACCCTCAGAAAATCTGGATTTCACATACAGTTTTCTTTGCCCCTATTGTGTAACAGCAACCCGATTTCCTCCTGATGATTGAAAACAATTACTTCAACTAGGGAGACATTTTCTTGAGTGTATACCAGATGGCTGAGTGTTAAAATGTGCTCAGAATGGTCAGGGAGTACTCTTATCTTCCAATTGAAATTGTCTGTTACTTTAACTTTTCCAGGAAGTGGTACAAGTAGCCATTACCATTTGGGTTATAGACCTAGCAGATCTCATAGCATTGAGTATCTGTGTAGAAAAACATCTTGTGTTGAGTCTGTGACAAGTCACCATAGGAGACTCAGTACCGATCCTTAGGATTCTAGAGCAAGTCCATTCCATGTGTAACAGAGATTATTATTTGAGAAAAATAGCTCTTAGTAAGTTATTGGATCTTAGTAGGGACCAGGACTATGACAATGTGAATCGAGAGTGACTCTGGTAAAAACACCCATCATGGTCTGTACAGCAGAAGTACATTATAAAATGGAAACGATATATCAAGGAATCAGCCTCGAAGGCCAAAATAAACTGCACAGAAGTGGTCCAGACCTTAATGACATCCCTTCCTAGTGTATTGATGCAACCCTTTAGCTCATACTTATGGCTTCAAAGCAAAGTAGAGTAGAACAAGTCATTGGGAAACATAGTTTAGAAATAAAGAAACTGAAAGAAACATAGGATGTCTGGAGTGAAGTCTGTGAGCAAGCAGTTAACAAGAGCTGAGGCTGGAAAGAGAAAGAAATGTCAGTCATGAAAGGCCCTATCAGTGATGATAAAATATTTTAAACTTGATCCTAAGGGCCACTATGAGATTGAGGATATTAGTCAGGTTAATTCATGAACAATAACACGTTTTAGAAAACTCACTCTGGCTTCTACAGAATCAATGGTGAGAGTGTGGGAAGCAAGAGAGAGAAAGAAATACCTTCTGCACAAATTAGGAGCTGAGGATAGTCTTTATAATGTCTCATCTTCCTTTTGCTAAAAGTCTTCTACCAAAACATCTTCCTATGCATTATAAGTGTTGTAATACACCTGCACTTACAAAAGTAGCACTTCGGAGAAACAGGTTTATTAGCTCAAGGACTCATCATCCACATGTAAATAACTAATATGTTACAGGATTGGGATTTCAACTCTGTATGAATTTGAAGCCAGAGTTCCTTCAGAAACATGCATGGGGAAAGTAGCTATGTATGTTAATAAATTAAAATGCAACATAGGTGACAACCCCTAACAACAGCTGAACAAAATGTCCTGGAATCATTGCAGACTGTAACTTAATCCAAAGACAGAGATTAAATTATCATAAAGTCTTGAGAAATAGGATTGTGTTAAAACTAATTTGGGCGTTTTTCACTACCACATATTGCTATTTACATGGAATCCAGTATTTGGAAGACTGCCAATTATGAAAAAAATCATTGTTTTGTCTATGCTGCTTAAATGAAAAATAATACATATGTATATCTACTTGTGTCCTAGGGACAAGATTTAGCTGCATACTCTCCATTCCCCAGTTTGTCAAAGAATATTTGCTCATTACGTGATAAATTGGCTCTCAAAAATAGCTGAATTTTATTACTATCTTCCATCTATATTTTTGTCTTTATTTTTGTTGTTATTTAAAAAGCAGTACAAGCTCATTTTATAAAAATTTATAACTATATAGAATCATAGAATTATAAAGTGAAAGAATTTTTAAGTTTTGTGTGTATCTTCTTAAACAATTTCTTTGCCAAATATATGAGAGTCTATCATAATCACTATATTTATAAAATGTTTAAATCTTATGAGATGAAGATGATTACATATTTCATACACTACGGGTGGAAATATATTATATTACAACTACCTTGGAGAATTGGTAGAAGTTATCCAGTAAAGTATATGAGTACTTTATAACTCTATAGTAGCTCAACTATTTAGCATATATTCTAGAGAAATTCCTGCAGGTATTTACCAGGTGACAACTATCTATCTATCTATCTATCTACCTACCTACCTACCTACCTATCTGGTTTATTCCATAAGCATAGTTTAATTAGAAAAATCAAATAAACCATTGTCTATGCAAAAGAGGATGGGTAAATAAATTGTGCTATATTCATTGAATGGGATTCTATATAGCACTGAAAAAAAATGGACTACATCTATCCCCATAAAATTGTATTAAATTCACAAACAATACTGTTTGTGAAAACAGAACAGAAAAATAAGTTGTAGAATATAAAATATGTTTACATTTATACAGTTCAAAGACATACCAATGCAAATGCCATATTGTTTAGGGATATGCTTATTTGAGGAAAATAGGGAAAGTAAGAGAATCACAATTTCAGAAGTTAGGATTGTGTTTAAGATGTGGAGAAATTCAAAACATTTTTCTGATACATTAGAAGCATACTATTTTTTTTTAATTTGGGAGAAACTACACAGGTGTTTATTATTTTCAAAAATTTATTATTTTTAATTTACGTGTAGCCAAATGTACTCTTTTGGTGTACAATTCTATGTTTCAACAAATGTATGGAGTTATGTAACCGACATCACAATCAAGATACCAATTTGACAATAAATTTCATATATGTAAAAAAAAAAAGATATAGCCCAGTTTTTAGTACTTCCCTCACCTAAGCTAATTCTATTTTGCTATCTCTTTGGAGCCAAACCTTCCCTCAACCATTAACCCCCGGCATCTACTGGTTTGTAATATATCCCTAGAGTTTTGCCTTTTAGAGAATAAATTGTAAATGGAGTCATAAATTAGGTAATCTTTTGATTCTGACTTATTTCAGTTAGAATAATGTATTTAGGATTTACTCATATTATTGCATGATCAATTGTTTATTCCCCTTTAATTGCTAAACAGTATTCCAGTGTATGTATGCATCACTGTTGATTTATCTGTGCCCCAGGTGAAGAGTAATTTGGAATGTTTCTACTTTTGCCTCATTTTACATTTATTACATTTACATTATATATTACCAATACTATAAATGTCATTGTGGTGGATTCAAAACTTAATAAAAACGATTTAAAATAAAGCAAAGGAAAACAACATTTTGCTTTTTGAAACATAATAATTGTAACATTCATTTAAATCTAAAATTAGATGTTGTGAATGGTATGGATGGAGCTAGAGTGTATCACGCTAAGTGAAATAAGTCAATCAGAGAAAGACGAATACCATATGATTTCACTCATATGTGGAATTTAAGAAACAAAACAGATGAACATATGGGAAAGAGGGGAAGAGAAGAAAGGGAATCAAACCACAAGACACTCTTAATGATAGATAAGCTGTGTGTCGACGGAGGGAGGTAAGTGGGAGATGGGCACTAAGAAGTGCGCGTGGGATGAGCACTGGGTGTTGTATGTAAGTGATGAATCCGTAAGTGATGAAAACTGTCGTAATGTCGAAGAGATCAATGTTTGCTGGGTTTGAGCTTGGGAGGAGGGTGTAGCATGGTAATGGAATTGTCCTATATCCCAATTTGGGGAGTGGTTATATGAATGTATAACTGTATCAAAATTCATAAAACTTATACTACCTGTCAGTTTTACTGTATAATAATCAAAAAAAATTTAGAGTCACAAAATATTTTCATGGACTAATTCCTAGATGCTTTTCATTTTTTCTACCACTTGACTTCTCAACAAAGGTGTCATTATTGATGAGTCTATTTTCACACCTTCTATTCCCTTGGATTATAACATCACACTGTTCTGGCTTTCCTCTCATCTCTCCTTCAAATGTACTTTGTAGATGCATGCTCCACTTTTCCAATATTTAATGCCAGAATTTTTCAGAGTTCAATACTATTTTTATTTTCCTTTCACTAAAGGTTATCATAGTCTCCCATGTCTTTGCACACCATTGAAAATAACAGTAATTTTTCAATTTTGCATTTTGAGTGCAGACTGATCATCTATACTCTACAGACCTATTCAACTAGTGGGTTGTTTTACAGGCAAGATCTTACATAAGATGTTCATACTGAAATTACAAATTTCCCTGACTCCTTCTTCCAAAGACTGACCTTCTAGTCTATGGTTTCCTAGCTCAATGAATCATTCCTCCTATTCTGTTGCATAAATTAGAATGAGGGTTGATCCTTGAAATCTCTTTTTACCTTACCTTCTGTATATAGTGAGCCAATTAAGGAGTGTTCAATATTTCCCCTAAATATTTCCAGAAAGTCTTCACTTATCTCTGGCAACACTGTCATCTCTCATCTAGACAACTTCTGTAAGCTTCTGTTGCTGCTGCTTCTTCCTACTCTTCCTTCTCCTCTTCTTCTTTTTCTTCTTCTTCTCCTCTCCCTTCCCCTTCCTTCTTCTTCTTTTTTAGCAGCAGCAGGGACAACTATTTTATTTTATTTTATTTTATTTTATTTTATTGTATTGTATTTTGTTTTATTTTATTATTAAGTATTTTTTAGTTGTTATCCATTTGCCTGTTGATCGACGCTTATTTCCAGTTTGGGGCTGGAAACTGGTTATTTCCAGTTTGGGGCTATTACAAACAAGGATGTAATGAACACTCATTCTTTGTATAGACATATGCTTTCATTTGTTCTGGGTAAAGAGTAAGAATGAAGTGCCTGGATCATTTGGCAGGTTTACATTTACATTTTTAAGAAACCACAACGCTGTTATTCTTGGTATTTGTATGATTTTACATTCCCATCAACAGTGTTTGAGAGTTCCATATCCTCTATATCCTGATCAACACTTAGTATACAGTCAGATTTTTATTTTTTCCTCTCCAATATGAGTGATTTCTCATTGTGGTACCCCACCCCCATTTTTTTTTACTAGGGTGGGTTTTTTTATTTCTGCAAAAATCATCGCTGGGATTTTGATGGGGATCTCATTGAATCTGTAAATCACTTTAGCTACTAGTGACATCTAACAATATTAAGTTTTCCAATATATGAACACAAAGTTATTGAGTGTTTTTGTCATGAAATGATGCTAAAGATTTTCAAATCCTTTTGTACATTAATTAAGATGATCACAGGTTTTTGGGTTTTTTCCCCTCATTCTGTTAATGTGGTATATTACATTGATCAATGTTAGTACATTGAATCACCTTTGCATTCCAGGAAAACCAAGTTTGTCATGTTGTATAATCCTTTTAATATTCTGTTGAGTTTGGTTTCCTAGTATTCTTGCATCTTTTCTCATCTTGCACCTTTCCTTGAATATGTATGATCACTTTCTAATTTTTCCAATATATACACTTGCATTTGTCCTAGTCTTTGATGTCTGGTTCCCACAATGGAAAAAAAAAAAAGAGAAAGTGAAGGGTGTTACCCCTTTAAATCTAGAAATCACATTAGCTGGAGGGGGCACGGGCTTGTAATAGCAAAGGAAGGGACAAGAAGAATGGCTGCCCACCTCTAGGTCCTTACCTCTGTGATCAGAAGCAGCAATGAACGGAGTGAGCAAAGGTCAGCAATATTTGTAGGGCAGGATCGTTTTTACCAGCCTTGACTCCCACAGATTGTATCCAGGTTCACCCAGGAGCAGGTGCATAGGTGCCTGCCACAGGGTTTGAGGTGGGGATGGGTAGCTGCTACTGTGCTAAGAGCTGAAAATGAACAAAATTAACCACAATTTACTGTTCAAGCTTTGCCCTGTGATGTCCCCTTTTTCAAAATCCTTTACAGGCTACCAATTTATATGAGGGTAAGGATAGAATTCCTTAAAGCCTTACTTTATTAAGTGTCCATTTTATTGGCTTCATCTTATACTACTTTTCTTATTTCTTTTGTTTTTCTAACCAGAACTTCCTTCTTTTTGTACCCAAAATATATCAGTGCTATTTCCCATGTAACTTTGCATATATGTTTACCCTCTTTCCAAAAATATCTTCTTCAGGCTCTTTTACTTAGTTGTTATCACTCATTCTCAAAGCTTAACCAATATGCCCATTTTCAGGAAATTTTCAAGAAAATTTTCCTGACACATCACTCTTCATGAGACATGTGTACACATGGACACACTCTGTCAGGGCTGCTTCTTATTTTCTTCATACTGCTTACCTGACTTTAAATTTATACATTTATGTGGCAATTTTTATATTTTCCCCTTTTGGATTGTGAACTCCAGAAGAGCAAAAACCACATCTGTCACAGACTTTGAGTCTGGAGTTCTCTCTTGTCCAGCAAGACAGCAGACACAGAATTAAATGTGAGAGAGACTAATGTCCAGGAGGAGACAAGAGTCCTGAGTAACAGTCCTTGCTTCATTTTTATTAGGATCAGAAGGTTTACAAACCTGATGGATGTGCAGAAAGAGACAATGAACAGTGAACATTAACTCATGTATGTGAGAGAAAGGAGGTTTCGAAGATATGTGGCGTTAGGGGTTTGGGTCAATACAAAACAAAATCGCGGCACCAAGCGGGTGGTTGTTTATGGCAAGTACGAGGCACCAGATCTGTTTATCTTAGCTAGCTTAGGGGATAAGACAGATAGAACATGCTACATCAGGGTCAACAAGGCACCTTTCTTTAGCTAATTAGCTCCGATCTGGGCAATTTCACCAAGGTGTCTATAGACCTGTTTACCTGTTTACCTATTCTGGACCTTCCTTCCTGTGAAAGCAGCTTTCTGCTTTTGTACTATTTGGGGGTGCTTCTTCACTGTTTATCTAAATTGGATGCTTTCATGCTGCGGTTTCCTATTCCTATGCTTTTGTTCTATGCTTAGGGAGCTTTTACCCTATTTACCTAAGCTTGGATGCTTTCATCCTGAACCTTGTTAAGCCATTGGTGCAAGCTCAGGGAATTCATAAACTTATTCCCCACACACATCCATATTTCCTTTTTGCAATAGCTTCAGGGTCTAGAATAGTGTGTGGCACATAATAGTCATTCAGCCAACATCACCCAAATATCCCATTTTTTTTCCGTCATGAGACAACTACTGTGTAGAAAGACTGATTTCCCCATTTTTATTTCAATCTGAAGTTAGTTGTGTGATAGACTCCTATCCTGATCTCTCTTAACTTCATTTGGAGAAAATCACTGCAATATCTAACAGTGTTCCCTTTCTGTGAATCTCTTATTTAACAGGTCCACTTTGCTGTGTGTTGGGGTCTGCCACATTTGGGGGGTTTTCACCACTGACTCAACCATCGGATGCATTAGAGCCCAGTTTCTACTCCACAGCCCTTCAGGAGAAATCTGTGTGTCAGGTGCTAGAGCCCTAATATCAGAATCATGGCCCTCAATCCCTCAAAATCTGTTTTATAATTCAGAAGCATCCTTATGGTCATTCAAATAGTCCAGTGCATAGTGATACCTTATTAATCTTCATAAACCTGTTACTTTCTTCTCAGATACAATACTTCTGAATCAATGATTCCCCATTGACTAGAAGATAATTCCTAGACTCTTGCTATGTTGATATGTAACCTCTCCTCTCCTGCCAAACCTGAACATTCATTACTCACAAAATACTACAACCGATTTGTTCTCTCTGTAGATTTCCTCTTACTACATCTTCTCTGTGGCTCACCATCACAGCCTATCCAAACTTGCTATATGATCTCAGGACGAAAGTCCTGAGTTTTCTCACGATCCCAATATACACTAATGTTTCTGTCTTCTGAATGCCTACTGTGCTCACCACATTTTATTTTTTGTTTTTTTTTTCTCTCCTAATGGTGCTTCATTCTCATTCCAATCTATTATTGATATTTAGGTTTTGTATTTACATCTTGAACTTCCAAATAAATAGATCTTCAGCATTTTATTTTGATTTTTAGCTCTTTATTTATTTTGACAGAGAGAGAGAGAGAGAGAGAGAGAGAGAAAGAAAGAGAGAGACAATCCCAAGCAGGCTCTCCACTGTCAACACAGAGACCAATGCGGGGCTCACCAACCATGAGATCATGACCTGTGCCGAAATCAAGAGTTGGATCCTTAACTGACTGAACCACCCAGGCCCTCCTGTCTTCAGCATTTTAATAACAGGAACTGCTTATGTTTCTTTGTATCCTCAAATGCACCCACTACAGTGCCTTTCCTATTATGTGTGCTCGTAAATATTTTTATTTGATTTGATTTCACTGAAATTGTTCCAGGCTATGCAACTGTGTTCTGCACAATAATTGCTGCTTTTTCAAAATAAGCCATGTCATCTTTTGAGCACAGTATGAAAAGCAGTAACTGAATTGGGGCATTAGGCAATTATGGCAGAAAGCTAAGACAAGTAATAGCTGGGGGTGGGGGGGGTAGGGAAGGATAAGTGAGTATAGAACAAAAAGAGAAAATAAGACAGAAAACCAAAATAGACCATTTATTTTATCATCATTTCTTGTCAATCAACAAAAAAGACAATTTTGGCTTGAAGAAGCGGTAAATGGTGATAGAAAGGAGTCAAATTTTCTGATGTTTAGAGAAGAAAGAAAAGAATATGGAGGCATGACTTTTTTTTTAATTTAACCCTGAATTTCCATCATTAATGATATCATGGGTTTCTTGGAACAACTTCTAAATTGAAGTTAGTAGTGAGGATGTCATCAATCTCTGTCTGCTACTAGCAAATTAAGCACAATAAAGAATAAGACAGACATCTTTTCGAAAACTGAACTGGAATGGTAAAACTTGGAACATTCTACATTGAGATTCAAGGAAATTTCTTTTGAGTTTTATATTAATATGTTCTCACTGTTTTTGACATATAATCCATTTCTACCTCTCTCTCACCTCTTTGTCCTATAGCTCATGAAAGAAACATTATACAATTTGTTTCAAAAATTACATCAGTTTCCATCCTCAAAGAAATAAAACACCATAATTTAAAGGCAGTCCTTCCAATAATCTGCTGCTCTCAAAAAAACAAAAACAAAAACAAAAACAAAGCAAACCAAATAACAACAACAATGGGACAAATACCGAGAGTAGCCAGCATACAGTATACGGAGAATGATGTATATGGCTAAAAACAACATGTTTCAATATGACATTTTTAAAATATTCCAATCTATTCCTTGACATTTTTAGCCATAGTGTTATTTTTCAGTTACAATAATTTCATCTTTTTAAACATGTTTTTTTTTCCTTCTGTTCCTTTGATTCATTCTAGTTGAATGAGTTGAGATTAGTTTCAAATTGCAGGGTGGAATATTAAATAGATATGTTAGCAGTTGATTAAAAATAGTAGATTTCTTCAATATAAGTAGAACCAGATAGCTAAAAAAATGTAAAGTTGTGATCTTTTTGAATTATTAACGTGGTTCTATTTTAATAATGAGCAACACAAAGCACCCTCCTATCTGAAGGCACATGGAAGATAAAAGACCTTATTTTTTCCTACTATGATGTTTTGCATTGCCTCTCCTTTGTGTAGTTGCCTTAATTTTCCAAAAGCAACCCCTTTCACACACACACACACACACACACACACACACACACACACCCTAATCCTCACCGTTTGCTTTCTCAGCTTGAAAACAGTATTTGACAACAACAACCCCTTTCTTGAGGGTCTGTGAGTGGATATGAGGCACAGCAAAGAACCCATCCTTCCTTTTCCAGGTGCACCAATGCCTTCACCTCCGAGCCAGTGGTACATTTCTAATTTTCTGATACAAGACACAAAGTGTCCAGTGTGAATTGATTCTTCATAGCCACATTTCTGCAGCAGTCCCTCTGACCCTCGTCCTGATTCTCTATGAGCAGCAGACATCCTGGATGATATGGATTGCGCATACATACAGCCTGAAGACAGCTGCTAGAAATAAATGCAGAAAAGGCGGCAGAGAGATGCTAAAGGGCCCATAAACCCCATCAGCACCGAGAACCATTATTTTGCCCTAGGGTTTCCCAGGATATCATTATAGAGTAAGTATGACCATAAAGCCTTATTGATCATCACATTGCTTTCCTGTGAGCACTGATCGTCTCTGATAAAAGTGCAGTCTGGCAGTCAAACTCCCCAGAGAGATTGGGTGGTAATTTTGGATCTAAAACTTCAAGGACACTTAATTGAAATATTTATTTTCTTACTTTCAATTTAATTCAGCTATCACTATCTATGTCTCACAAATTGAACATGACCAACCTTAAGAAGTCACTAGGTTTTATTTTCTTGACCCTTTTCCCTATTTTTTTTTTTGCCTTCCGTGACTTTTTTTTTTTTCTTATAAAAAGTCTAGGTTGTACATAGACTATAAAAGTGCAGGTTGTACATAACTGACCACAGCATTCTTTACAACCTTCCTTGCCCTTCCATGCGGAATGATAAAACTGCAGCTTAAAATATAAACAATACAGGATTGTGGTCTTTCTGTTATTCTGGAAATGAAATGATGTTAATTTGAGTATTTCTGAAGTCTGGAAACACTCAATATTAATCAGGTCTGAGACACACAGTATGAATCTAGGAAAAAAGAAATATTATGTCTGTTTCAAATACAGTTTAGATATTGTTAAACTGCAAAGATATCCAAACCTTTGAATGAGATGAAGAGTAAAACAAAATGTTTTTGTGGTCAAAAATCATCTGAATTTGTATAGCCTGCATAGAAGTTCATATTCTTAAAGAAAGGTTTATTTTAGACCCCGATCTTGAGAGCCATACCCACAAATCAAGTCCCAGACAAAATAATCGCCTTCAGCTAACATCAGTAAAACACTGAACTTCTTTTAAACTAACCTTTCTCTAGGTGGAGCCTGTTGGGTGACGTGAGCTTGCACTTGACAATCCATCTCTATCCTACTCTTCCTATTGATAATATCTGGGATATTCCTTATTCTCAATTATTTCTTGTTATCTGTATAGTTGCTGATTGTTTTGAAAGTTTGTATATGGAAACACAAAAAGGGTGCTCCTAATCAATGGATACTTTTTTGGAGTGTCCCATTGCACGGTAGTGTTGAGTTGCAAATTATAACTATATTTGGTCCCTGCCTTGACAAACTCATGATCTGATGGAAGAATTGCAAAAAAAGTCTTTTCAGTACATTGTGCTTTATGAATTAGAAAAGATTCAGAGGACTTGATGAAAGCTCAGAATAAAGTCCTCTAATGCAGCTTGAAGGATAAAAAAATAAAGGTTCTTCTGGAGACTGTTTTGAATGCCAATTCAGAATTAAACACGGGAAAGACAAAATGGTATTTATTCTGGGCATAGAGAATGACATAAGCAACAATAATTGGAGAGGTGAAAAATACTCTACAGCCTGTAGGTAACTACAAGGAGCTAGAACAATTCTTAAAGAGAGGTCCCTGGATCTGCACATTCAGAATCCTGAAAGACTGTTAGAAATGTAAATTCCTAGGCCACGCCTCACTCCCAGTGACTGGGTCCTAGCCCTCTGTGTTTGAACAAGTCCTCTGGGAATTTTGACATGCATTCAGGTTTAAGAACGACTGAGATAGAAATCAAGCAATATCCAAAATGTGGCTTGAGACTGCTTGTCTCGAGGGACCACTGAATGATTTTATCAGTGGGAATCATATAACTAGATTTGAGGTTTCCAGGGACCCATGTGGTGGCAGTGCAAAATATGATGTTATCATTTTCAGATTATTTTTAGTCTTACTTTATATTGAAGGCCCATTCCTCTGAATATGAGTTTTTCAAACACCTGGCTCAAATGAATATCCAGCCTGAGCCCCATGGCAGAAAGTTTTGCTTAGATGCAATACAATATTACCGGTACTGCTTATCATTCTATGAGAAAAATTCAAAAAGCAAATGAACATAAACTAAAACTTTTTTCCAAAATAGCTATGTATTAACAAAATATAATGTAAAGAATTTATCTGCCATTAAATTATATAGACTTTATCTGAACTAGTGAGGTAAACCTGGAGGCATTGTTTTATGAAGCTGGTGTAATATATTCTCGCCAAGGTGATTTTTAAGAATACGATTCCTTAAATGATTTTCTACACGGCATAGGGTTGTTGTTTTGCAACTGGTTATAAAATTCAAATGTGTTGTATATTGATTGCTGGAAGTTTACAGAGAAAAACAGTAAGTCATTGTGTAAAGCAGTACTGGGAGAAAAATGATTTTGTTTTACATCCAAATTAAAGAAGAAAGATTTTTTTGGGTTATTTTCTTTACAGAAACTGATGCATATTTAATATAAGAAGCTTTATTTATTAAGTCACTTTTTTAAAAAAAATTATGTTTATTTTTGAGAGAGAGAGAGAGAGAGAGAGAGAGAGAGCATGAGCAAGGGAGGGGCAGAGAGAGAGGGAGACACGGAATCTGAAACAGGCTCCAGGCGTCGAGCTGTCAGCACAGAGCCCGATGCGGGGCTCGGACCCACGAGCTGTGAGATCATGACATGAGCCGAAGTAGGACACTTAACCGACTGAGCCACCCAGGCACCCCTATTAAGTCACTTTTTAATCCTTTGTTAGTACTAAGTGAAAATTTCTCTCTTATGAATTCCCCTCAGTTTATTTTTAAGAATATTCTTTCTGTTTCTCCTAAATATAAATACATCTTTGACTAATATAAATAAGATTTGGTCTCTATTAATCTATGTTTCAGTTCCAATAATTACTTAGTCAGCCCTTTCTGTCAGTTAGATTTTTGCTGGTGTGTTAGAAATCAGCCACACTGGAAAATGCAAATGAATAAAAACGGATACCAAGCTAGTTTTTGCATAATTTTATTCGCTTTTCCAAAAGTCACTTTCAGATACTTGTTTGTTACAAGTAACAAAATGGTTACCAGTTTGGTGCCTGTTCTGAACCTACCCTTAGCCTGGAGTCTCTATTGAGGTCCCTCATGTGTGTCATTCTTAAATCAGCTTCAACCATTCAAGAGTGAAGAATTTTTAAAGTGACTTCTTTGTACAATGGAATTTTCTCTGTTAGTCTTCGTTGTTTAATATATATAATAAGCTAGTGACAATATTTATTATATATTCCTTATAATTAAAGCATCAGTGAGTTTTCACAGAAATTCTATGTACCCAGTATTTCTCCAAAAAGCAACCATTCGTATATATTTTTGCAATTACTCAACTTTCTTCCTTATGAATCACAACAAGAGGTCACATAAAGATCTGTCTTTAGAATAGAACTATTACAATAGGAAATAACAATATTGTTTTATGTTTTAAGTAGCATAATGATAATCAGGCATATAGGAAGGCCAGTAGAGTGTTTATCAACATTATTTCATTTAATCCTCACAATCATACTGAAAAGTATTATGCCATTTTACAAATGAAATCACTGCAATCCTGATAACTTAGCCATCTTGCTCCAAGTCAGACTTAAGTCCAGGTTTTCACTTTTCTAGGCCAGTACCCACCTCATCCTGCCACAACTGAATACATTACAGTTCAAATGGTGTACTTTTCTACTGTAAAGTCAAGTATAACAAAACTTCCTTTTTTTTTTTTTTTAATTTAATGTTAATTTATTTTGGAGAAAGAGACAGAGCCCAAGCAGGGGAGAGTCAGAGAGAGAGGGAGACACAGAATCCGAAGCAGGCTTCAGGCTCTGAGCTGTCAGCACAGAGCCCGACGCGCGACTCTCAGGAACTGTGAAATCAAGACCTGAGCCCAAGTCAGATGTTTCACCGACAGAGCTACCGAGGCGCTCTTAACAAAACCTTTCAACCAGATGTTTCCAACTTAGCAGGGTGTTTGTTAAGGTTTCTTCCAGAGGTATCAGAAGTGTATTGAAGGGATGGTTTGCCGTTTATTAGAAGGGTCTACATGGGCACGAAAGCCATTATTTAGAGATCCTTCTATTCTTACCCTTGCATCTGAAACAATTTCCAAAAGATGGAAATACAGTGTGAGGACATATTCCTCAATTCTTAGGGTATATTAACTCCTACAGCTGGGTTAAATACAATATGCATGGAAATCAACACGTTCCTATAGAAGAAAAAAATCCATACTCTCGCATTCTGCCTATAATGTTCTATCTCCCCTAACCAATTTCACAATCTCATCTCCAGTAATGACAATTTACTTTCTCTTTATTTCTGTCTTTCTCTCTCTCTCTATGTGTATGTATATATATTATATATGTATATATGTATATATTATATGTATATATGTATATGTATACATGTACATATATATAATATTATGTATATATATAACATGTAATATTACATGCAATATAAATATAAATATATTTATATTTATAGTCCTAGAGCATATATATTTAGTCCTAGAGCATTTTCGTTTCTATTTTTGTTTCTTTCTGCTTATGTAAAAGCAGCAAAAGTTTTGTAGTCAGATGACTCTGGGATAAATCCCAGGCTCTTATAACTATACCGGTGATATAAATTTTGGTGAGGGCACAGGACTGAGCCTCGGTTTATTCATTTAGAAAGCCAAGGCAATAATGCCCATGCACAGTATTGTGAAAGCTGGAACAATACGAATGAAATGAACACAGTGCCCCTTAAACAGTAGGTAAACAATTGATGGTAGCCACACCAGAGCAGCTACGATTATTCTATTGTCACAAGCAGATCAGTATTTGACATCACTTTCCAGGATTAGCTTCTCTTTTCCACGGAGCAGTCCAAAGTGACTTTGTGTTGCCCTTGTCACATACCACGCACCTGCTCTTCCTCTAGTCATGCCCGGTGAAAGGCTATGTTAATGTTCCAGTTTTCCAAACAAGCTCATTTACAAAGTGGGTTGCAGCAGGAGGAACAGAGTGACGGGGAGGAGAAGCAGCACAGATTTATACCTGCGGTGCCAGCACCTTAGGGGAATCCTAAGGAGCATTTCTACTGATTCAAGAATGTGCAGCTGGCATGGTCATATGAAAAGTCAGTGAGTGAGATTTGTCAGAGGCCCAAAATTAGCAGGTCAAGGTTTCTCAGCATCATTTCAAACAATGGTAGAGAAGAGAGGAGAGCTCTCTGCTTACTAGCCATGTCTAAATAAGAACTTAACTCCTCCATGGTATACCAGGTATAGCAGAACAGTAAAAAACAACAATGGAAAATGGTGTTGCTCAGCACCATTTATAATATAATATAAGGGATAGCACATGACAGCAGTTACGAGTTGAAGCAAAAAGTTCTCAAAGCAGAGAAGCCCTTACCAATGACTAAGCCATAAGTCACTAACAGGGTCAGGTCTCACTTGAAACATGAGGAGGGAGGCACAGAAATAGGTAGTTGCAGTAAGGTGGACAGTGGCAAAGTTAAAAAATAGCACTATAATGAGTTACAAAGAGTTTCTTTCTTTGGGAAAGGCTCTGATGCTATAATGATGGGATTTTCATAAATATCTACTACATTCCCTGGACTATAGTCCTTTTTCCTCTCGGAGCAGAGCACTGTGCAAAGTGGGTGACTCTAGCCCAGGAGTTTTATGTCCAGTCACTTCAACTTCACAGGAAGAAAAAACTAGCAAATCCCAGAGGATTCCTTTATGTTTCCCAAAGGATTCTCTTTCTCAGTAGCCACAGGTACACAATGGATCATTAAGGACAGACACTGACTGACTTCTTTGGTGTCATGGGGGAAAAAGGAGCAAAAGATAGTTTCACGGAATATAAAGACAGTAGAAAATATCCATAGAGTATAAACTATCTTAGAAAGCAGTTGCTATATTTTTGATCTACATCTTGAGCACTTCTTCTCATACCTCATTCCGTTTTCCCCTCAATAACAAAGTAGTGGTATCTACTGGCTAACTCAGAACCTGTTGCAAAATCATCAGAATAGCGTTTTACATTGGGATGACATTTCAGTCCTCTCTTCTATATTGTGAGAGAAATTGGTACCTGGCCAATTTCTTATAGTCTCAGGATTATGACAAAACGTATTTACTCATGCATTTCCTGTTCCTGGGAAACAAACAAAACATTGTTTTTTTCTCTGCCTTCCAACCTGCCAATGCCCTTCAGCACATTTGATGTAACTGTGATTCTTTTATGTAGGCTGTTGTGACAGTATGACATTCTCTGCATACCTATTTCCTATTTCTATCCTGCTTCGGGCAGGTTTTGGGAAGAGCTCTGACAATTGGTCACTAGTCCTTCACTATTAATAATAACTCCTTATGCACCATCTCATCGACAAAGAAAATGTATGATGTAGCCAGGGCAGGTCCCTATATCTCCATTTGGGGGATAAGAAAATACGATTTTATATAGCATAACTAATTTCTTCAAGATTACACAAACTGTAAGTCATGGAATTAAAACTAGAACTTAGTTTTTCTGTTTCTATTCCAGCATTCTCTCCTAGAGTTCATTGTCATCCAGAACTGTTCTACTTTTCACACAACACAAAGTAAAAGCAGAGTATTTTACTTAAATTAAAAGTCTTAACTAGTTTCAAAGTTACACTAAAGCCATAGAAATTAAATGTGTAAAATTACAGTGTTGTTTAATTTAGCACATGCAAAAAGAGTTGGAGAAAATAGAAATTTAAACATGTTCATTTTTTCAGTAAATGTGTGTTGTTTAGTAAGTGTGGAGTCATTAAGATGAGGTGATACTTGGGGAGCCTGTGTGGCTCAGTCAGCTAAACATCTTGACTCTTGGTTTTGCCTCAGGTCATGATCTTCATGGTTCATGAGATTAAACCCTGCATTAGGCTCTGTGCTGACAGTGCGGAGCCTGCTTGGAATACTTTCTCCCCCCTTCCCCCATTCTCTGTCTCTTTCTGTCTCGTTCAAAGTAAATTAAAAAAAGAAAAAGAACTTGAAAAAAAAAAAAAGAAAGTAAATGGACATGAAACAAAAGGAAAGAAAAGAGGAAGGGAATAAAGGAGATGAAATACTAGACAAAGAAAGGAAGAAAGGAAGGAGGGAAGAAAACCAGTAATTGTTGAGTATTTACTATGACGTGCGCTTTCATGTATAACATCAAATCTATAGGTCAAGTTACCTTAGCAAAGGACTAGTTTTAAGTAAGGAGGTGAGGGGGCTTCCTAGCCAAGTCGGTTACTTTTGGCCTGGTGTAGGTGGCGATGAACGTGAAATGTGTGGACTTCATTAAGGAGATTGCTTCACTGGGATAGGAGATTCAGGATAATAAATATTAGGAAACAAGGTTTCATTAATTAGTGCAAAGTTGCACTTGTTCATAAATTTCTCAAAATTTAGAAAAAAAGCTGTTTTTTACCAGACAGGCATATATTCTTTTGTCTGCTCAGCATTTATCCTTCCCTTCTTCTGCTACCCACACGTTAAGTTAAGAGGGAATGATAACCCCTTTTTCACACTCTCACCACGTGATTAGAGTAAGGTTGGTCATATTCCCCATTATGCTTCAGGGACGGGGCCCGTTACCTGTACTTGGCAATGACAATATTCCATGGCCCAGAATCTTTTGCAGGATGATTTCATGTTCCAAGTGATGTAAATCAGACTCAGTTTTGAGACTTGTCTTTAAACTGTTAAAAGCAGTGAGTTCCTCTCATAAGGGTTGCTAAACTCATAGGATGTTAGGCAGGAATTAATTCTGAACATATTTGTTATCTCATGGTGTAATCATTCCTTACAAAGAAGCTAAAGCAAAAGAAAGTGAAAACCAGAGGTGAAAGGACACAGTTCCCTGATGACATGATTTGAGCATGTAGGCCACACTGTACTGTAAGTCATGCCCCAGACTCTTTAGTTACATGAGGCAATGAATTTTCAGCCCTCACTTTAATTTTTTTAATGTTTATTTGTTTTGAGAGACAGAGAGAGACAAAGCACCAACGGGAGAGAAGCAGAGACAGAGGGAGATAGAGAATCCAAAGCAGGCTCCAGGCTCTGAGCTGTCAGCATAGCTCTCGACGTGGGGTTCAAACCCATGAACTGCAAGATCATGACCTGAGTGGAAGTCAGACACTTAACCAACTGAGCCACCCAGGCGCCCCAGCCCTCACTTTAAAGAAAAAGCAAAGAAAGTAAGTTTCAATGTGTAACCAAAGGGTTTAGCCTAATAGAAGTTCAGCCATATTCTGTAACTGCATGACTGAAAGCAGTTTTTATGAGTAGGAGAAATTGATGAAAACATCGTAGTGTTTCTTTTCTTGGTTGTTTGCAAATTTATCAGAAGTAGATACAAAGTTTACTAGTTTTGAAATGCTTTATACTTGACATGATGACTTGGGAATTAGCAATAAAATTGAAGTAGTAAGGTTGAATCTGAATAATGTTTGGAGACGAACTGGCGATCAAGCTAAAGAGAAAAGGGGAATGTGAGGATTTCTGTACAAGAAATTTGGAAGAATAATGTTATATTGAAAGATGAAGGAAAGTTATGAAACAGAGTCAAATAATTTTGATAATTAAATTCCTTCAAAATGTATAAGTTCCCTTTAGAAAATTGTATTTTCTAATTGTAAATTTTCATGTCCAGGATTTAAAATGTTTCATTCATTGCGTACCTCATTCCGTTGTCCAGTGTTATGCTGCCTACAAAACAAAATAGATTTAGACAAGTCAAATTATCTCTTCTTATTATTTAAAAGTTTAGATGGGGCACCTGGGTGGCTCAGTCGGTTGGGTGTCCGACTTCAGCTCAGGTCATGATTTCACAGTCTGTGAGTTCGAGCTCTGTGTCGGGCTCTGTGCTGACAGCTCAGAGCCTGGAGCCTGCTTCAGATTCTGTATCTCTCTCTCTATCTGCCCCTCCCCTGGTCATGATCTGTCTCTCTCTGTCTCAAAAATAAATAAAAACATTAAAAAAATTTTTTTTTAAGTTTAGATAGTATTTTCCGTGAAAATGATGTACAAGTTATATGTAGTTTTTGAGCCACGACAGAAAACTTATGATACAACCATTGAACTTGATAAACAGACCCTTCCCAATCTCCTAGCAACACACTGCCTTCCTCCCTGATCATCTTCCCTATTCACCCCCATTCCTTCACCCACAAAACCACCATCTGCAGCCTCCCCATACATTCTGAACCTCTGGTACACCAGCTGGGTCATTTGCTACTTTTTGGAATACATCTTTTAGAAATTATTTTAGGAAGCACAGTAAGTTATCTCAACTTTTGTTTATCTGAAAATCTCTTATTTAATCCTTGTACTTGAAATATCTATGGGTGTTTGATTCCTACATGACGATTTATGTTGTCGCAGCAATTTGAACATATTTTGCTACTCCTGTCTGGCTTACTGTGGTTTTAATGGAGAGCCCACAGTCAGTCTAAACTTCTTTCACCTATTTGCAGGGACTCTTTTTTCCCTGACTGCTTTATAAAATCTTATATTCTCTCAGTTTTAGTTTTATCCAGCTTTTATTTCTGTTTGCAGTTATATTTGATTTTTAAATTAATAACTTAGCTGAATTTTCTCTAAGTTATCTAAGTTAACAAAGCCAATTTTTTATCCTTCTGTGAACGTTCACCTTCCCCATCCTACTTTCCACTCTCCAAATGTTAATAGCCTTATTTTGATTACTTATACACAAACATATGTGTGTGTGCATATATAAAACTTATTTGGCTTATGCATCAAATTCTTATACGATATATTTAATCAGCGCATGATATTTTAATTTCCCCCATTATTCAATATTAAAATGTTTCCATTCTTATATTTTAAATTTTACTCATATTTCAGTTAGCTAAAGTTTTTCTTAGAGGAATACTTTCAAGAAAGGTAGATAGCTATTCTTGTGCTTTTATCTATTTGTTTCAGCTTATTTGAGTATCGGGTGTTTCATCAAGCACTTCCATTCTTGAAAATGCCCATAGTGTTCAATCACTTTCTGAGTTTCTGAAGCAGAGTAGGAGTCTGATGCTATAGTTTGTGGGCTAACTTTATTCCTACATGGATGAATATGAATTTTTATTCTTGAAATTAGGATGGAAAATGCAGGATTGTCAAATAATTAGGAAAAGAAACTAGATAGAGGTTAGATCATAAAAAATCTTACTTGGGATGCTGAAGATATCAGAGTTTATCTTTTAGGTGATGGGGCATTATTATTTTTATCCTTGTTACTACCATTATTAGCATTGTTATTCGTATTGGAATACCAGGTTTATGCGGGAAATTCTCCATTGTGGCGTCCTATCTGCATCAGTTAGCTGTTGCCATATCGCAAACGACATTAGAGGCTTTAAAACACACACACACACACACACACACACACACACACACACACACTTATTTAGCTCATGAATCTGCAGTTCAGAAATTTGCGTGTTGTTGTGTTGGTTTGGTCTGATCTGGAATTGGCTAATCTCAGCTTTATTCATTCCGCTATCTGTGGTCAGCCAGTAGGTAGGTCTGCAAAGGCTGGGTAGATTATAATGGCTTCAGATGGGACCACAGGGACAATTGAGCTTTCTCTCCAGGTGGTCTGTCATAGGTCAGGCTAGCTGGAGCTTGGCCACATAGTGACAGAGTTCCAAGAGCAGCAACAGGACAAGATCCTATTTACAAGTACTTTGTATCTGTTTGCAACATTTTGACTACTATTCCCACAGACCCAAGGAAATCCAGGACTAAGGCCAGAGTCAGAGTGCAAAAAGCACCTCTAAAGAGTCTGATTACAGGGAATCATGGGGATATTACTGCATCAATCAACTACACTTGCCTACATGGACTCTGAAATGCTGGGATACCTGAATACCCAGTTGAAGAAGTCCTCCAAGGAGGGTAGGTGTTGGTCACCAACATTCAGTTAAGCTCTTCTCAGGCTCTGCTCCCACCTCTAGCCTCAGAAAGCACACCCCCCACTTAAAAAAATTTTATTTTTGCTCTTGACTCACATTGCTGGAAATAAAAGATCTCATTATTTTTTTTGTATTTGTGTGTTTGTAGAAATCTTGAAATATTTAATATGTAAGAAAATTTAAACTGAATGAAAAAATGCTTGAGCTCTTTATTCAATACATCCATTCCAGTATTATTATTTAGTTCAAATAAATTTGGCAAAGTTTGGAAATATCACAGTTACTGTCTTAAAATTTTGTTATGTATCTATATATCTATAATTCTCTGTCTATAATTTCCAATACTCAGGAGCTGAAAGGGGACATTGCAATGGGAAAGAGTAGTAGGAATAATAATCACTTCAGCCTGATTCCTGTATGCCCCATATGCTGCTGATCCCTTCGCACAAATCCCCCTCCTTCTTCAGGAAACTAAATGAAGTGTCAGTTTACACAATTTAAAATGCTAGGTATTGCAGGACAAATAAGTATTTATTAAAACATAGTAGTTAATATTAATATTTTATTGATAGTAAGATACAGTTAATTATAATCTTAAAGTTTCTGTTGTGTGCATTGTCTGGTGTTTCTGTTGTTCAATGTTAAGGAATAAAACATTATTTTTCTTATATAAGTTTAGATGGGAAATGTCTAATTTTACTCACAGAAAAGACAATGTTATCCCTTAATTATATATTTTGCATCCCACCCATTTTTAAAGTGCCTTTGGTGACCTTATGAATGCTTTATTTATATACCCACCCAGGAGTCCTGGTCTTTCCCCCCATCCGTAGGTGCTTCTCAACCCTGACTTAAAAGTTAGTCTTTTATAACCGAATGATTTCTGTTGAAGTGGCTTATTTTTAAAAAAAGATCTGTACAAAATTGAAATTAGGTCTCCAGTTGCCTTATATCCTCCTGAAAAGAAAATTAGCTTAATGAGTAAGAATTAGTATGAGAAGTTTCAGAACATTTGTAATACTCCACAGCACAGGGACCTGCCTGGCACCAGCTCCTCAGGCAGTTGCCCCCAGGGCAGGGAACTGTTCTCTCTTTATTATCTTTTGCATGGATTACCTCGGGGTCTTTTAGCATTCAGTCTTTCTCCTTCCTTTTCCCTTGTGTTCCTAATAATTTGCTGTGGGTATTTTCAGCACGCCACACAACTGCTGCTGCTGATAATGAGAACCATTCACCTACTTTCTCCCTGCCACGCACTGCGAATGACTGTCTAGAGTTGGGGTATGCAGTGGAAAACCTTACCAGAAGGCTGTGAGTGGAAGAATGATGACATAGGGAAAAGCCCTGGTAAGGCAGTCACCAGCGAAATGTGATTAGCACAGCTTGTTATCTATGGGTCAGACCTCAGGGAAGAAAATGTTTCCTCACTTTCCGCTGGCTCTGCTGCCTTGGACCAGGTGGCTGCCGGTTATGCCCCATGTCCAGCATGGGTCCAGGCATCCCGAAAGCACACCTTAATTAGTTATAGTTGATGGACTCAAATGAGCTGGAAGGTTAGATCAGGCCTCCTGCTCCATGTTTTTGTGTTATATATTGGAGACAGAATGGATTATAATCTTTAAATGGAATTTCTCAGGGCCCTTGTGAACACCAATAGTCTCTTGAATTTGCTCTTGTCAACCAAATTGCAAATTACTTAACTTAATTAGCAACAAGAGTTTAAGAAATGTCTGCATTTAAAGATTATGGGATGACTTTGTTCCATAATATGTGTTGAACACTCACTGGGACCAGAACAATGAAACAAGCAAATAGAAGAATTCCCTCTCCTCAAGGTATGTTGGTCCATGTCAGACAGGCTTCAAGGAGCATTTCAAAAGTAGAAGATACAGACTCGACATTATGAGGCAAAGCTTTTAACAATTGCAAAAATAATAAGATAAAAGCACAACAAAACATCACAACTTCATGGACCTACACATATACCTGTCTTTGGGTTAGATTATATTTTATGAATAAGTCACTATTCTTAGTGTTCAAAACTTTTTTTTTTATCAGAAAAGAGAACATAAAATTCATGAAGCTGATAACTGTAGAAGAAGTAATTTCTTTCACAAGTGTATCACTAACAAGTATTTAAAAACTTAAAAATTCCCATTGATCTACTTGCTTCTCATTTTACTCATTCTCTTTAATAATATCACTGGTAATAAGTTGTCTAAACCAGGAACCCTGTAATTATATTTGATTCCTCCTTTACCATTATATACTGTATTGTTCAGAAACCATGTTACCATTCTAGCCATCTCCGTACCTTCAAACTCGCCTGGCAACCACCTCTTCCACTCCACCCCCATTACCTTATTTTCAGATTCTTCATGTGGTACATGGACAATTTGTATGGCCCTTCTGTACCTGACCTCTTGCTATTGCAGTCCATATTCTATCTTCTACAACAGTGATCTCTTAAAACGTGTCTGATGAATCTCCTTTGCTTATAGCAAAAACCCTGTACTTTAGTCATGGTGTATGAGGACCGATGAAAACATTTATACTGGCTCTGTACTATGATAGACAACACTCTGAGGGAAATATTTGTATATAATTTATTCAAGAATAGGAAAGCTACCTTGCCAAGGACACAAAATAAATAAGAGTAGAGCTGAGGTTTGTTTAGCTCCACCTACCTGACTGCAGAGCCAGGCTCTGGCCTACCTTTACTGTCTCACCCCTGCTGCCCTCACTGGTATTGCACTGGAATTTTACTGCCTCTCCTGGATGGCCCATACTTCCTGCTAATCTGTCTTATCCCCTACCCATCTTTCAAAATTGAAATCTAGTACATCTTTAGTTCCTCAGTTTCCCCTGGATGTCTCCTCCTGCAAAATGACTATTTAATTATATGTTTGCATTCCCATAGCATTTCATATATCCCTCTCTTCAGCAGTTTTCAGTTTATATCAGAGTTATTTGGTTATTTATTCATCTCAACCATATTATGTCCTTTGAGACCTGAGATGATATATTACTCTTTCCTAATATCCACGGTACCCACTATAATTTACATTTCATAGTAAAGCTTCCATAAATATATGCCGAATTAAAGTTATACTGCAAAGACTTATGGAATGATCACATTGATAATGTCTTAGGTAAGAAGTTTGACAAAGGCATTTATTTGCACGTAGTAATTTTATTTTTTTTTCTTGCAGAATCTTTAGTACATAGCAAATGCAGATCTAAATATATTTATTACTTATGTAGATACGCAAATATTCCTACATTATGTGTATACATGTATATGTTAAAATACATTATAAACTATATAATGTAGTTGTGCATACAATGCATGTCTATTTGTATTCCAGATAATTTGTCAAATAGATTACAGTTAACTTGAATGATTATTTTCCTGTTTGCATCCTATCCTTGATCTGGGATATTAGTTTTAAGAGACATTCTAAAGAAATTGGTAACAGTCCATTCATTAATGTGCCTCATTTTGTCAAGAGAAAAAAAATCCAATAAATTTAAAAACCCTATGTGTATGATAAAGCTTGCCTTTAATATATATATCTTTGTTTGACCTGTTTACTATTGACTAGGGTCTATATTCTACAAAGTTATATATTAGTTTATAAATAGTGATATGTAGCAAATAATGTCCATCTGTTAAAAATTCAAACAAATTTCATCCCCTAGAAGAGATACATCTCAATCATAGTTTTGTTCTCTATAATACATTAGTCTGTGCAAATGTGTTCCAGCATTCTCTTTTCCCATAGATTTTACAGGAGTCTGCCTATCTCATTTTGAATTGTGCTATTTGGCTTATTAACGAGTGAAAAGGTGCTTAACTTTTTCTGGCAACTCTTCTTCTGGGTATTCAAGTGAAGAAAATGAAAACACTTACTTAAAAAGATAAAGGCATCCTTATGTTCATTGCAGCATTATTTACAAGAGCCAGGATATGGAAACAATTTAAGTGCCCACTGATGGACAAATTGATAAAGACAATGTGCTTGTATATTATTATAATATAATTATTCCACCATAAAAAGAATGAAATCTAGCCATTTTCAACAACATGGATAGATATATAGATATTAAGGGCATTATGTTAAGTGAAATAAGTTAAAGAGAGAAAGACAAATACCATATTATCTCGTATATGAAATCTAGAAAACCAAAAATAAAGAAAAAGAAAAATAAACAACCTTATAAATACAAAGAATTGTTGTTTATCAGAGGTATGGGGTGTTCACACTCTGATCCTTGTAATTTGTGAATATATTACTTTACATGGCAAAAGAGAATGTGTTTATGCTTTTAAAATTATGGAATTTCAGAAGGGAAGATTATCCTGGATTACCTAGGTGGGCCCAATCATATGACTACTGAAATAGCAGAGACTTCTTCCTGGCTGTGGTCAGAGAGACAGATTAGACAACAGAATATGGCAGGGAAATATTTCATGGGAAGGCCTCAGTGCCCTATTGCTGGTACTGAGATGCGGGACAATAAGCAAACAGGAAAAATCTCTTGGTGTTAAGGTTGGTCCCCACCTGATAGCCAGCAACAAAGATCCAAAATAGGAACCTCAGTCCTGCAATCACACGAAACTGAATTCTGTCAACAACCTAAATGAGCAGGAAAAGGATTCTCCTATCTCCTATAGAGCCTTTACACAGCCCTACTGGGTTCTTGATTTCACCCAGTGAGAATCATGCTGGATTTCTGTCCCAATAGGAATGTAAGATAATTAATTTACATTGCTTTAAACCATCAAATTTGTGGTAATTTTTTTTACAGCAGGAAGAGAAAACGAATAAAATGAGTTTTAAGAGCTTGGCTATTCAATCTATACTAGTGTGAGAGTTAGATTTTTAACTTTCTGAAAATTATATTTTGACAATTATAAGGTCTCCTTGAGTGTTCATGCCTGGCTTAAGCAAGGCTCTGAATTATGGTTTAAGAAATACTATTTACCCTCCTTTATCTGGCTTAGAAATTAATGATCTTCTCAGAAAAGATTCTTCTACTAAAAGCAGATTCTCTGCTTTGAGGATCTTCTGGAATGGTACCTATTCCTGATAAGTGGATGGTTAATAAGTGTGGAAACCCCTTAGAACCTGCCAAATGTTTCTTTTTTTTTCATATTTTACTTTTAATTTAATTTAATTTTTAAATTTACATCCAAATTAGTTATCATATAGTGAAACAATGAATCAGGAGTAGATTCCTTAATGCCCCTTACCCATGTAGCCTATCCCCCCTCCCACAACCCCTCCAGCAACCCTCAGTTTGACCTCCATATTTATGAGTCTCTTTTGTTTTGTCCCCCTCCCTGTTTTTATATTATTTTTGTTTCCCTTCCCTTATGTTCATCTGTTTTGTATCTTAAATTCAACATATGAGTGAAGTCATATGATAGTTGTCTTTCTCTGAGTGACTAATTTCACTTAGCATAATATCCTCCAGTTCCATCCACGTAGTTGCAAATGGCAAGATTTCACTCTTTTTAATTGCTGAGTAATATATATATATATATATATATATATATACATCTTCTTTATCCATTCATCCATCAATGGACATTTGGGCTCTTTCCATACTTTGGCTACTGTTGATAGCGCTAGTATAAACATTGTGGTGCATATGTCTCTTTGAAACAGCACACCTGTAACCCTTGGATAAATACCTAGTAGTGCAAAAATATTTCTTAAACATCATCATTTTATATGCATTGAAAAAAAGAAAGGGAATCAATTTGTTAGAGCCTTTAGTCTGATAAGACAATATATCCTTTAAATACAAAAAAGAAAAAGAAAAAAAAGTTTCTAAGATGAAAGAAATTAGTTAAGTTGCCAAAGATCGATTTACAAAATAGACTGAAGAATGCCATTTCTGAGACAGAAGCGTGGTGACAGTGTTGGGAGATGCTAGAAGTGTTGATAAGATTCTAAAAGGCAGTGGGAATGATCTTACCTGACTTCCTCCTCCACTCTGTGGGGAAACATGTTAGTATCCTGCATAAATGCCTGGACACAAGTTGCAGAGGACAAGAATTCCTTGTGTCTTATTTTTTTTTTTTTTGATAATTTTTTTTTTAACGTTTATTTATTTTTGAGACAGAGAGAGACAGAGCA